>NC_067495.1:35954619-36139619 GCF_947179515.1 Apodemus sylvaticus
AAAAGAGAAAGGAAGCTACAAATGGAAAATGGGTGGATAAAAAGGAAAAAGAGTGCAGGATCAAAATAAGAGCAAGCTATTTAAAGTGAAAGAAGAAAAGTAGGGGCTGAGGAGGTTGGGATGTGCAAAATTCATGAGAAGTAGAAATATATTTCCTTAAAAGACTAGAACGGAAGCTTTAATAATCTTCTGTTTACAAGTACAGGATCCAGTACTTCAGTCCTTGTTACTTCCATGTCTTTTGCTCTGTAACTACACTGCCCACCCCCTCAGACTACTGTCCTACCCATATGCGTTCCTTGGACCAGTAGCTTATTAGCAAGCATGATGAGAGCAGAGACTTGATAGGTATTTGTACAGCTATGCTTGCTTGTTCTCTTATCACTGCTTAGAAAATATTCCTAGACTAGCCTGTTCGAAGATGACACATATAGAAGTTAGGTGCTCCTCTCTTCATAGTCAAAGCCATCTTGAAACACCCACTACATAGAGCTTTATCTGACAATATCCAAATAGCTGCAGCTGATTACATACATGAGAAGGACCCTCACTGAATCCACTATAGTAAGAGATCTACTGTGGAGGTTTCTTATGTAGCATCACTGTAGCATAGGAAATGAAATGATGCATTGTACTCTACTGTATTAGTGATTTTATCATATAATATTTTATAGATATCAAAATTTCATGGAAAAATACAGCATAATCCTAAAATGTAATCAGTAAAATACAGATTTTTATTTCAACTTAGTAGAAGTTGTTTACTGCTAAATAAAACCTGGGACATTCTCCAAAATAAGGTCAATGGAATTCTCCAACTAGAGAAAAGTTGGAAAGGAGCCAGCTGATCTTGTTTTAATATAAATTGAATTTAAGTAATTAAGAGGACACACGGAACCTTTATCCATATTCACTAATATTGTACCAACTAGTAGACTAAAAGAGTTTGCAAATTCTCAGGTGCCCTCTTAATTGAAGCTGAATTGCTATATAACCATAAAACCCATTTGCTCCAACTGTGGGCTTGTGGTTAAATGGGATAGGTGATCCCTGATGAATCTGTGCTGCCAAGTGCAAGAATAGAGGGCAAAAGCTGCTATCAATACCACAATCCAAGTTCACCATGAAAATAACAAATGGATTGTCATCTGAAGAAAAAAATAATACCTTGAAAACACATGTGGAGAAACACTGCATTCACCTTCTGTAAACACTCCTGAAACCCCACAACAACAAAAGCAATTGGTAAAGAAGCTTCCTTCTATAAATCACACACACACACACACACACACATATATATTCAAATGAGAAGTGGTTGGCAGGCAGAAGACCTGCTTCAGAGGGTCATTTTCCAAGAGGTATCTATCTGTATGCTAAGTGAGTCAATCCTCTCTGAATCCCAAATAACATGTTTAATCAAAGACTCTTTTAGGTATGTAGATGAGTCAATGGATCAAGATCAGATTGAAATAACATCAAATGGATTCTTTACTCAGTGCACTAATCAAGGAACAGTACAACGAAGAATCTATGAGGCATTTTATTATGACCTTGAAAAGCATTTTTGATTGACATAACTTGAAAAGAATCTTAAAAATTAAATAAATAAATAGCCTGAGAGAACATGAAGGACTTCTAGCTTTGTATTTCAGTTTTTGTCTAATTTAAACATTGTTTGCTTCACATGGTGTGAGAAACCTCACCAGTGTCTCTCTGCTGCAGCAAGACTACTTTCTTTCTCATACATTACCCGGGTGACAGCAGGGTAAGGAAAAGACAATTGTATTTTCAAGGATGTTCTTTTTTTAATTTATTTTTTTATTGGATATTGTCTTCATTTACAATGCCAATGGTAAAAGTACATGAAAAATGACAAGGTATCTGATTGATTCCATTAACCTTTTCTTTCTTTGCTATTTTTAATATTTCTTTTATTTTTTGAGGTTTTATAATTACACCGTTTCACCTTTCCTCTTCCTTTCTCCAAACCCTCCCATATATGCCATATATCTCATCTTTCATGACTTTTTTCAATAATTGTTGCATATACATATACTTCCTAAATACATAAATACAATCTACCCAATCACTATGTGATGGTTTTTAATGGTTTCTAACATGACTGGAAGGTGACTTATAGGAATCCAAGGAAAAGCAATGGAGCTTCAAATACTTTGAGTTTTCTTCATACATTCATTTATCTATCCATTCAAAATGTCATTAAAATGCTCATACACCAATGCTTACAAGGCACCTGCATTGTTAGTGCCCTGGATGCTCAGGTGAAGGAAGTCCTTTCATGACATTCTCTGGAAGATACTCACCTAATAAAACTAAAACATTTAGCTGGGCAGTGGTGGTGCACACCTTTAATCCCAGCACTTGGGAGGCAGAGGCAGGCGGATTTCTGAGTTCGAGGCCAGCCTGGTCTACAGAGTGAGTTCCAGGACAGCCAGGACTATACAGAGAAACCCTGTCTCAAAAACCAAAATAAATAAATAAATAAATAAATAAATAAATAAATAAAACATTTAATAGTCTTTACAATCTAACAGCAGGTACCACAGAGAGTATGGTGGGATGTGTTCAGAAAAGAGCAGCCTAATCTACTTGAGGAGTCAAGGCAGGATGGCTTCATGGAACAGAAGTTGGTGCCATTACTAAAGAATGCACACACACTCACACACACGCACACAGACACACACACATGCTGTAAAACAAAATGGAAAATTCACATGAAGAGGATAGAGTAAGTGGGTCATGCCTCAGAAGTCTAATCAATAAGCTCATGTAGTTCTTAGACCTCCATTAAGAGACCCTAAGATCTCAATGTTAAAATTTAGAACTGGAAGTATATGTAGATTAGTACAAAAGGACTTAACATCAATAACTGTTATCACATGTAGACACAATATTTGTAGGACATCTATTAGAATCCAGAAACTGTAAGATAAAGCTTTAATTGGAAAAAAAAACCAAAATTGGATGTTAGCAAAGAAGACAAAATGAGATGCCTTAGACCCACTGGGATTATTACTTCATGTATGTTGATGTCATTATACTGAGAGACCTAAGCAGACAGAATTTTAAACAAAATAGTTTGTTTTCCACATATAAATGCCTCTCCTCTCTCCTCTCTCCTCTCTCCTCTCTCCTCTCTCCTCTCTCCTCTCTCCTCTCTCCTCTCTCCTCTCTCCTCTCTCCTCTCTCCTCTCTCCTCTCTCCTCTCTCCTCTCTCCTCTCTCCTCTCTCCTCTCTCCTCTCTCCTCTCTCCTCTCTCCTCTCTCCTCTCTCCTCGCTCCTCGCTCCTCTCTCCTCTCTCCTCTCTCCTCTCTCCTCTCTCCTCTCCTCTCTCCTCTCTCCTCTCTCCTCTCTCCTCTCTCCTCTCTCTAAGCAGACAGAATTTTAAACAAAATAGTTTGTTTTCCACATATAAATGCCTCTCCTCTCTCCTCTCTCCTCTCTCCTCTCTCCTCTCTCCTCTCTCCTCTCTCCTCTCTCCTCTCTCCTCTCTCCTCTCTCCTCTCTCCTCTCTCCTCTCTCCTCTCTCCTTTCTCCTCTCTCCTCTCTCCTCTCTCCTCTCTCCTCGCTCCTCGCTCCTCTCTCCTCTCTCCTCTCTCCTCTCTCCTCTCTCCTCTCTCCTCTCTCCTCGCTCCTCTCTCCTCTCTCCTCTCTCCTCTCTCCTCTCTCCTCTCTCCTCTCTCCTCTCTCCTCTCTCCTCTCTCCTCTCTCCTCGCTCCTCGCTCCTCGCTCCTCTCCACTCCTCTCTCTTTCTCTTTGTCCTTAGAGAGAACAGACCAAGAACACTTGCCACTGGCTAAGGTTCAGGAACACAAATACCTTCCAATTTCTCAAATGAGTTCCTAGGAGTTCTGATTAATACCATTACAGGGAAGTGGATTTTTCTTTTTAGCACCTAACTTCTACTTTTTGCTTTCTAGAGAATAAATACAAGTTTGACCATTGAAAATAAACCAATGCAAATTTTTCTTTTTTTTATTATTTTCTTTGTTTACATGTCAAATGGTATTCTCTTTCTGCGTTACCTCACTGAAAACCCCCTATCCTATCCCCCTTCCCCTGAACACCACCCCCCACAATTTCCTGACTCCCATTCCCCTATTCTGGGGAATCGAGCCTTCACAGCACCAATGACCCCTCCTCTCATTCATGTCTAAAATGGTCATCTTCTGCTACATATGTAGCTGGAGCCATGGGTCCCTCCATGTGTACTCTTTGGTTGGTAGTTTAGTCACTGGGAGCTCTGGGGGTACTGGGTGGTATATATTATTGTTCCCCCTGTGGATCTAAAAACTTGTTCAGTTCCTTGGGTCCTCTCTCTAGCTGCTCCATTAGGGAACCTATTCTCATTCTACTGGTTAGCTGTTGAATCATGGGTGTTTTGATCTACTTTCCAATAAGGATCAAAGTATCCACACTTTGATTTTCCTACATCTTGAGATTTATGTAGTCTTTAAGTTGTATCTTAGGTATTCCGAGCTTTTGGGCTAATATCCACTTATCAGCGATTGCATACCATGTGTGTTCTTTTGTGATTGGGTTACCTCACCTAGGACGACAGTTTATAGCTCTATCCACTTGCCTAAGAATTTCAGGAAGTCATTGTTTTTAATAGCTGAGTAGTACTCCATTGTGTAATTTATCACCTTTTCTGTATCCATTCCTTTGTTGAATGACATCTGGGTCCTTGCCAGCTTCTGGTTATTATAAATAAGGCTGCTATGAACATAATGGAGCATGTGTCCATATTATATGTTAGAGCATCTTCTGGGTATATACCAGGAGTGATATAGCTGGGTCCAGTTTTTTGAGAAACCTCCAAACTGATTTCCAGAGTGGTTTTACCAGCTTGCAATCCCACCAAAAATGGAGGAGTATTGCTCTTTCTCCACATACTCTCCAGCATTTGCTGTCCCCTGAGTTTTTGATCTTGGCCATTCTGACTGGTGTGAGGTAGAATCTCAGGATTGATTTTATTTGCATTTCCCTGATGATTAAGGATGTTGAACATTTCTTTAGGTGTTACTCAGCCATTTGGTATTCCTCAGTTGAGAATTCTCTGCTTAGCTCTTTACCCCATTTTTTATTATGGTTATTTGATTCTCTGGAGTCTAATAAGTTCTTTGTATATATTGGATATTAACCCTCTACTGGGTAGGATTGGATTGGTAAAGATCTTACCCAATCTGTTGGTTGCCATTTTGTCCTATTGCCTTAGAGAATCTTTGCAATTTTATGAGGTCCCTTTTGTCAATTCTTGATTGTAGAGCATAAGCTATTGGTGTTCTATTCAGAACATCTTCCCCTGTGCCCATTTGCTCCAGGTTCTTCCCCAATTTCTCTTCTTTTGGATTGAGTGTACATGATTTTATGTGAAGGTCCTTGATCTACTTGGACTTGAGCTTTGTACAGGAAGATGAGAATGGATCAATTTCCATTCATCTACATGTTGACTGCCAGTTGACCCAGAACCATTTGTTGAAAATGCTGTCTTATTTCCTCTGAATGTTTTTAGCCCCTTTGTCAAAAATCAAGTTACCATACATGTGTGGGTTCATTACTGGGTCTTCAATTCTATTCCATTGATCTTCCTGCCTGTCTCCTTATCAGTACCAATAGCAAACAGTTTTTTATCACTATTGCTCTGTAGTAGAGCTTGAGGTCAGGGATGGTGATTCCCCCGGGAGATCTTTTGTTGTGGAAAATAGTTTTTGCTATCCTGGGTTTTTTGTTATTCCAGATGAATTTCAGAATTGCTCCTTCTAGATCTATGAAGAATTGATTTGGGATTTTGATGGGAGTAGCATTGAATCTCTAGATTGCTTTTTACTGTATTAATTCTTCCAATCCACAAGCATGGGAGATCATTCCATCTTCTGAGATCTTCATTGATTTCTTTTTTCAGAGGCTTAAAGTTCTTGTCATACAGGTCTTTCACTTGCTTTGTTAGAGTCACACCAAAGTATGTAATATTATTTGTGACTATTGTGAAGGGTGTTATTTTCCTAATTTCTTTCTCAGCTTGTTTATCTTTAGTAGAAGAAGACTACTGATTTGTTTGACTTTGAGGAAGTTGATTATCAGGTTTAGAAGTTCTTTGGTGGATTTTTTGGGGGGTCAATTAAGTATACTATCATATCATCTGCAAATAGTGACACTTTGACTACTTCCTTTCCAATTTGAATCCCTTTGACCTCCTTTGGTTTTCTAATAGCTCTCGCTAGGACATGGAAAGCTATGTTGAACAGGTAGGGAGAGAGGGTGCAGACTTTTATTGTCCCTGATTTTAGTGGGATTGCTTCAAGTTTCTCTCCATTTAGTTTGATGTTGACTACTGGTTTGCTGTATATTGCTTTTACTATGTTTAGGTATGGGCCGTGAATTCCTGATTGTTCTAAGACTTTTATCATGAAGAGATGCTGGATTTTGTCAAATGCTTTCTCAGCAGCTAATGAATCATGTGGTTTTATTCTTTCAGTTTGTTTATATAGTGGACTACATTGATGGATTTCCATATATTGAACCCTCCCTGCATCCCTGGGATGAGGCCTATTTGATCATGGTGGATGAACATTTTGATGTGTTCTTGGATTTGTTTGGTTAAAAGATGATTAATTTCTTGCTTTGTTTTTTTTTTTTTTTTGAGGTTGAGATGATCTTCTTTATATATATATATAATATATATATATATATATATATATATATATATAATTTTCTACATTCTTTGTTTACATTCCAAATGATTTCCCCTTTCCCAGATCCCCCCTCCCCATATGTCCCATAAACCTTCTTCCCTCCATCCATTCTCTGATCACCTTGCTTCTTTTTCTGTCCTTATAGTCGCCTCCAACGATAGATCAATCCTTTCCAGGACCAGGAGCCTCTCCATACTTCTTCATGGGAGGCATTTGTTATGCTATTTGTGCCTTGGGCATTCAGGGCTTCTGGGCTAATTAATATCCACTTATCAGAGATTGCATTCCATGTGTATTCTTTTGTGATTGGGTTAACTCACTTAGGATAATATTTTCCAGATCAAACCATTTGCCTAAAAATTTTGTGAATTCCTTGTTTCTAATTGCTGAGTAGTATTCCATTGTGTAAATATATCACAATTTCTATATCCATTCCTTATTTGAAGGACATCTGGATTCTTTCCAGCTTCTGGCTATTATAAATAAGGCTGCTATGAACATAATGGAGTATGTGTCTTTATTGCATGCCGGGGAATCCTTTGGGTATATGCCCAGGAGATGTATAGCAGGGTCCTCCAGAAGTGTCATGTCCAGTTTTCTGAGGAACCACCAGACTGATTTCCAAAGTGGTAGTACCATCTTACAGCCCCACCAGCAGTGGGGGAGTGTTCCTCTTTCTCCACATCCTCGCCAACACCTGCTGTCTCCTGAGTTTTTGACCTTAGCCATTCTGACTGGTGTAAGGTGAAATCTCAGGGTTGTTTTGATCTGCATTTCCCTAATGACTAATGATGTTGAGCACTTCTTAAGGTGCCTCTTGGCCATCCGAAATTCTTCATGAGAAAATTCTTTGTTTAGATCTGTACCCCATTTTTTAATAGGGTTATTTGGTTCTCGGGGGTCTAACTTCTTGAGTTATTTGTATATATTGGATATTAGCCCTCTATCAGATGTAGGGTTGGTGAATATCCTTTGCCAATTTGTTGGTTGCCATTTTGTCCTTTTAACAGTGTCCTTTGCCTCACAGAAACTTTGTAATTTTATGAGGCCCCATTTGTCAATTCTTGATCTTAGAGTATAAGCTATTGGTGGTCTGTTCAGGAACTTTTCCCCTACCGGTTTGCTGTATATTGCTTTAACGATGTTTAGGTATGGGCCTTGAATTCCTGTTCTTTCTAAGACTTTTAGCATGAAAGAATGCTGAATTTTGTCAAATGCTTTTTCTGCATCTAATGAGATGATCATATGTTTTTTTTCTTTGAGTTTGTTTATGTGGTGGATTACATTGATGGATTTCCTTATATTGAACCACCCCTGCATCCCTGGGATGAAGCCTACTTGATCGTGGTGGATGATCGTTTTGATGTGTTCTTGGATTCGGTTGGCAAGAATTTTGTTAAGTATTTTTGCATCAATATTCATAAGGGAAATTGGCCTGAAGTTCTCTTTCTTTGTTGGATCTTTGTGTGGTTTTGGTATCAGCGTAATTGTGGCTTCATAGAACAAGTTGGGTAGTGTTCCTTCTGTTTCTATTTTGTGGAATTGTTTGAGGAGTATTGGTATTAGGTCTTCTATGAAGGTCTAATAGAATTCTGCACTGAAGCCATCTGGTCCTGTGCTTTTTTTGGTTGGGAGACTTTCTATGACCCCCCTTTTTTTTTTACAGTCCTGTTATCTTTTTATTTTTCTATTGGTTATTTTCTTTATTTACATTTCAAATGCTATCCAGTTTCCAGGTCTCCTCTCCAGAAATCTCCTATCCCATCCCTTCTTCCACTGCCTCTATGAGCATGCTCCCTCACCCATCCACATACTCTCGCCTTCCTACCCTGGCATTCTCCTACACTGGGACATCAAACACCCTCAGGCCCAAGGGCTTCTCCTCCCACTGATCTCCAACAAGGCCATCTTCTGACACATATACAGCCAGAGCCATGGGTCTATGACCCTTTTTATTTCCTCAGGTGTTATGGGACTATTTAGATGATCTATTTGATCCTGATTTAGTTTTAGTGTCGGATATCTGTCTAGGAAACTGTCCATTTCCTCCAGATTCTCCAGTTGTGTTGAGTACAGGCTATTGTAGTAGGATCTAAAGATTTTTTGAATTTCCTCAGTTTCTGTTGTTATATCTCCCTTTTAATTTCTAAGTTTGTTAATCTGGATACTGTTTCTGTGCCCTTTGGTTAGTCTGGCTAAGGGTTTATCTATCTTGTTGATTTTCTCAAAGAACCAGCTCCTGGTTTTGTTGATTATTTGCATGGTTCTCTTTATTTCTACTTGATTGATTTCAGCCCTGAGTTTGATGATTTCCTGCCTTCTACTCCTCCTGGGCGAAATAGCTTCTTTTTGTTCTAGGGCTTTCAGGTGCGTCATTAAGCTGGTAATGTATGCTCTCTCCATTTTCTTTTTGGAGGCACTCAGGGCTATGAGTTTTCCTCTTAGCACTGCTTTCATTGTGTCCCATAGATTTGGGTATGTTGTGTCTTCATTTTCATTAAGTTCTAAAAAGTCTTTAATTTCTTTCTTTATTTCTTCCTTGACCAAGTTATCATTGAGTAGAATATTGTTCAGTTTCCACGTGTATGTGGGTTTTCTGTTGTTTTTGTTGCTATTGAAGACCACTTTTACTCCATAGTGATCTGATAGGAGGCATGGGAGTAGTTCGATCTTCTTATATTTGTTGAGGTCTGTTTTGTGACCAATTATATGGTCAGTTTTGGAGAAGGTAGCATGAGGTGCTGAAAAAAAGGTATATTCTTTTGCTTTAGGATAAAATGTTTTATATATATATATATATATATATATATATATATATATATATATATATATATGTTAAATCTAATAGGTCCAAAGCTTCAATTAGTTTCACTGTGTCCCTGTTCAGTTTCCGTTTTCTTGATCAGTCCATTGAGGAAAGTGCAGTGTTGAAGTCACCCAAAATTATTGTGTTAGGTGCAATGTGTACTTTGAGGTTTAGTAAAGTTTCTTTTCTGAAAGAGGGTGCCCTTGCATTTGGAGTATAGATGTTCAGGACTGAGAGTTCTTCTTGGTGTATTTTTCCTTTGACCAGAAAGAAGTGTCCCTCAGAGTCTCTTTTGATGACTTTGGGTTGAAAGTCAATTTTATCTGATATTAGAATGGCTACTCCAGCATGTTTCCTGAGACCATTTGCTTGTAAAATTGTCATCCAGCCTTTTACTCTAAGGTAGTATTTTTCTTTGACACTGAGGTGTGTTTCCTATATGCACAAAATGTAGGTTCCTGTTTAAGTTTCCTGTCAGTTAGTCTATGTCTTTTTATTGGGGCATTGAGTCCATTGATGTTAAGAGATATTAAGGAATAGTGATTATTACTTCCTGTCATTTTTTATGTCATTTTTAAATTTTGATTGGTTATCTTCTTATGGGTTTGATGAAAGAAGTTTACTTATCTTTCTTTTTCCAGGGTGAAGTTTCCCTCCTTGTATTCGTGTTTTTCTCCTATCATCCTTTGTAGGGCAGGGTTTGTGGATAGATATTGGGTAAACTTGGTTTTGTCATGGAATATCTTAGTTTCTCCATCTATGATGATTGAGAGTTTTGCTGGGTATAGTAGTTTTGGCTGGCATTTGTGTTCTCTTAGAGTCTGCATGAGATCTGCCCAGGATCTTCTAGCCTTCATAGTCTCAGGTGAAAAGTCTGCTGTGATTCTGATAGGTCTTCCTTTATATGTTACTTGGCCTTTTTCTCTTACTGCCTTTAATATTCTTTCTTTGTTTAGTACATTTGGGGTTTTGATTATTATGTGACGGGAGGTATTTCTGTTCTGGTCCAGTCTGTTTGGAGTTCTATAGGCTTCTTGTATATTCATGGGCATCTCTCTCTTTAGGTTAGGGAAGTTTTCATCCATAATTTTATTGAAGATATTTGCTGGCCCTTTAAGTTGTAAATCTTCACTCTCATCTATCCCTATAATCCTTAGGTTTGGTCTTCTCATTGTGTCCTGGATTTCCTGGATGTTTTTGGTTACAAGCTTTTTGTATTTTGCATTTTCTTTGACTGTTGAGTCCATGGTTTCTATGGTATCTTCAGCATCTGAAATTCTTTCTTCTATCTCTTCTATTCTATTGTTGATATTTGCATCTATGTCCCCTGATTTCTTCCCAAGGTTTTCTATCTCCAAAGTTGTTTTTCTTTGCGATTTCTTAGTTGTTTCTACTTCTGTTTTTCGATCCTGGATGGTTTTGCTCAGCTCCTTCACTTGCTTGTTTGTGTTTTCCTGTAACTCTTTAACCCTAATCCTGTATTTCTTTAAGTGGGTTATTTATGTCCTTCTTTAAGCCCTCTATCCACATCATGAGCTATGATTTTAAATCCAAATCTTGCTTTTCTGGTGTGTTGGGGATTTCCAGGACTTGCTGTAGGGTGAGAATTGGACTCAGATGGTGCCATGTTACCTTGATTTCTGTTGGTAGTTTTCCTGTTTTTCTTTTGCCATCTGGTTGTCTCTGGTATCAGTTGGCCCTGCAGTCTCTGGGGGTTGCTTGTCCCTCCTGTGGGCCTGCAAGCCTGTCTTGGCACCTCTGGGTGACCGGCTCTCCCATGACACAGAGTGCAGTGGTGCTGCCCATCTCCTGGGTGCAGGTAAAGCTCAGACTGACTCTGTTCCAACTGTTGTGCTGTACCTGGACCCTGCCTCCTGACTGTAGCTGCCTGCTTGGTAACTGGAGAGAAGATGGAAGAGGCCTGACCTCCAAAGCTGAGAGTCATCTCACTCCCTGCAGAGTGGTACTCCCCTGGCAGGATCTGTACACAGAGGACCTTGGGGTTCAGGAGAAGCCTAGATGGACCCAGCTGCTCTGCTGCCCTTGGTCTTTGCCTCCTGGCTGTACCTGCCCACTTAGTCACTGGAGAGAAAATCACAAAATTTTCAAATATTTTCCAAAATTACTTTCGTATATAAAAAAAACATAAGCCAGAGAAAATTAAGGGCAGTGATGTAGAGACTAGAGTTTGTTATTTGTAGTGCCGATGGTACTTCTCTGCTTTGAAGTTTAAAACTGAGTAGTCATTTTCTCGATCTCAATCCTTCAAATACTGCTTCATGGAATTATCACTATGAGGCAAGCTAGCAAAGTGAGTCTCAGAGTGGTTCTGTTCTGAGCAAAAGTTGTAATTGAAGTAGCTAAAATTAATAGACTTCAAAATATTATTTTTCTGCTACCTATAGATAAATTATTTTTGCTTGATTTGATTATTAAAACATTATTTTCTAAGTGCTCATGGTGATATATGTCTGCAAAGCTATCCCCTACCTGGCTGAGGTAGGATAATTACCATGAGACCAAGACTAGTCTGGGCTACAGTGAAAACTGGCTCAAGGAAACAAAAACAAAATCTTTAATTTTTTATAATTTTTAAACAAAACAAATTAATAGAGAAATGCATAGAACAAACTCATCCTCTCCTTTCAACTAACTAGTAAAACCAGTGAGAATGTAAAACAGAACAAAGCCTGAGCACAACTGAACAACATATGGATAGGATACATATGCTCTTTAAGGCAAGGCATTAGTCAAAATTGGAAGGGATGTTATTCTCTTTTCAAAGTTCTTTTTCCTCTGGAAAGTAATTTAGACCAGAAATGTAGTTACTCATTTGGAAGCACTTTACAATATACATATATGTTATTGCATACGACTTTCACAGCTACTCTAAACATTAAAATTCTCATTTGATCAATTACAGCATTGAGTTTAAGGCAGAAAATGAATTTCCTAAAGTACATATACTCTGTGTAATTGATACAGCATTACATGCCAAGCTTTCTGATCCTAAATAATTCCTTACAATAGCATACTATTTCTCCCTTCATGCTTTAAGCCAAAGGAAAACAACTTCAGAATTAAATGATAAAAAAAAAAAAGCCTTGTGGGATGGGAAAGCAGGTGAAGGCACTTGGCGCATAGCCTAACAACTAGACTTTGATCCCTGTAAAGTAGTTAGTGAAAAGAGAGAATTGTCTCCTACAAGTTGTTCTTTGACCTCCACATGCATGCTCTGCTACATGCATGGATATGCCCCCATACACAAGTAAATGATAAAAAAAAATGGTGTTGTTTTGCTTATGAAAAATTGAATTTTTTTGTAAAGAAGAATTTTTGATACAATGATTTCAGTATGGCAAAACCCCAAGATAATGTTTAAAGATCTGTATTTTTAAACTCCTAAATTACTTTCTACAATAATTTAATGCTCTTAAATTAAGTATTCACTTAAAGAAATAGAAATATATAGTTGGGAGTGCAGTAGCATAAGACTATAATGAAGAAATTGTAAACTCAGAGGCGTCAACAATGAGGAAAGCAGAAATGATGCACTTAGTAAGAAACATTACCTTAAGTGAAGATCATCCTATGCCCTATGGCATCTGGGAGTAAATTAGTATTCATGTTGATTTCTAGAAGATAAAGATGCTGTTAAAATCTGTTATAAAACCACACCTATAAATAGAGTATCCAGGGGTTGATGATCAATTGAGAATAAAGAATTTCATTGCGTTTCAGAATACATTTTATATTTTTCTCAAAAATTCATATCTTATTTATACACAGTTTGTTATTAGATTTTTCTATATTTTATTATATTCATGTAATAGCGAGGTTTCTGATGTTCATTAGGAGTGTATGAGCTGATGGTATAATACACCATCGAGCACTGCAATAAATACTTAGGATTCATTGTGCCTTTAACTTTGAATTAAGTTTGTAGAACAAAGTATTCAGGGAAAAAAACCCTTTCACTATTGCCAAATTTTTACAACATTGAATTTCATGACCCCATATGGGGTCATAACACAGTTTAGGAAAACTGTATATAACTATTATGGACCCCTCTTATCGTAATATGCAAATTTTAACTTGATTCTTCTTGATCATGTGTCTTCTGGTGGGGTCTAGTTCAGGTGATCTTGACCCAGCTGAATCAACGGACTATAAACTGCATGTTTTATCAAGTGTTTCCTACATTCTGAACATAAACACTACTTTGAAAATGTTCTTCTAATGGAAGGTGGCAGATTTGAAAGACACCAAGCTAAATCACAAGAACATATTTCTACTTTCTGCTCATCTGTCAGATAATATCCCATAATCCAAAGCAAATTGTGTAGCTAAGCATTACATCAATGGAGTGAGGAAATAAAGTCTGTATTTTCTAGTGATACATACAACATAGCAAGTACAACATGTATACATTTGCTACAAGAATGGAAGAAAGAGCTGGAAAAATCAATTCCATCCAGAGAATGGAAAATTGTTGTAGGTCATGAACTATCATAAAACCACTTTGGTATTCTCATAATTACTTTGAAAACATTCTCCTTCTTATATTTAAAAGAGTACGTGTTCACTATTCTTATTTTTTTAAGAAAGGCAGGACCACAATCATACAGGATTACGATATCACAGGCTAGCCTGAAATGAAAGAAGCTTGCTACAAGTTCACAGGCATCATTCTGTCTCAGCATCCTCTGTTGTTAACATTACAGGCATGTGCTACTACTTGGGGCCAAATGGTGAGCATTTGTAATGCTGTGCTTGTGTAATAAAGGTCTTATCATGATTTTCTATTGGTTACCCTAAAGTTCCTCATGTTGAGGTGACCCCCAACAATAAAATGATGTTGTTGCTATTTCATAATTCTAATTTTACTATTGTTATAAATTTTAATATCTGATAACCTTATGTTTGATATTCAGTATGTCTGATATGCAGCTGCCAAAGTGTTCATGCCCCGTAGGTTAAGAACCACTGCTGTAAACAAAACAGTGTGTAGTTTACAAATAGGTTACTCTGGTTAGTCAGTTGTATGAATGTTAAAAACTGTGCTTTGTAAAATAATCAAAAACATGCAATTTTCTAGAAATGTTTAAAAAGACACTCAGGATTTTTTTTTTGTCATTGTTTCTTTTGCTTTAGGTCATCTCTAAGATGACCCACATGTTCTGTCTTCTCTCATATTTTTTAGGTAGTACTTAGAATATGTAAAAACAAGCCACAAAATAGTTTTGATGAGCCATTTTCTTCATCAACATCTCTATCTTCCTTTCTCTCTTTTCTATTTCTGAGATATCAGCATCTTTCTCCCATTCAAAACCCAAGAGTAGACTTCTTCTCTATTCTGGATGCTTCAAACCACTAAAATGATTCTCTTCTCCTTTCCTCTTTCTTGTCTCTATTCATGTCTTTCTATCTCTTATTCTCTGTCTCCTTCTCTCCAGACCATAGTTTTCTTGGCAGTGATTTAAATTATACATTCGGAGACACAGCAATTAGATTATAGTAGTTCACAGCAGATATAAATCACTGCAAGTCCTTTTATAGGAATCACATGCTTCTGATATTTTTGTTCATATAAGCTAATATTTCAGCTCTGTAAAACTTTAAATTTAATTTCAAATACAAAGTAAAAAGCTCACAGCGTGGAAGAAGTCATCAGCAAGTCAACTATTATTTCTTCAAACAACACCATAAATGAGGCATCTTTTCTTTTTCTGTTCATGAACCTGGAGGCTATTCTTTAAAACGAGTTTGTTGTCTCTCCATCCAGGTAAATATAGGAAGAGTTAGTTTTCTACAATAGTGTCTCGTTAGGTATATTCACCACACTTAAGAGTAGGTCCCATGGCAACACAAAATAAACTCAATGGTACTTTTGAAGTTTTTTATCTCATTTTTTGTCTTTGTAAAATTTTCATTCTAAATTACGTTTTCTGGTTTTATATTCTTATGGGTCTTGTTTGCATGTGTGTACATGTTTCTTATGTTTTCCTTTGTATTTTCTTTATTTTTTCTTTTGGTTTACTTGGTTGTTTCATTTGTTTTCCTATTTATCAACTTTCTCAGAGAAAGTGAAGTAAAAAAACTGTTGTTGGGTAAGTAGGGAGTTTTGAAAAATATGGGAGGGATTTGGGGGAGGAGAAACTATGAACAGAATACAATGTATAAAGAAAAATTTGAATAAAAAATGTTAAGGTATGATTGGTTGATCTCTAATAACCTCAGTACAATTAGATGAATTTAGCATATACACATACTCTACTAATAAAAGCATTAGCATATAAGAAGTATATTTATAGGTTGGATTAATGGCTCACTGTTTGAGAAAACTTGCTGCTCTTGCATGGGACCTGTGTTACCAGCACCCATCTGGCAGCTCACAACCATCTCTAATCTTGGGAGAAAAAAAGCCCTCTTCTGGTCTCTGTGAGCATCAAGCATGTATATGGTACATAAACCTATATGCAGACAAACACATATACATGAAATAAAAAGTAAAGTATCTTTTAATTAACATGTCTAAAGTTTTTTATATCTCCTTATAATCCACTAATTTGCTTTCAGTCACTGTTAATGAGCTCCCGTTTCCTAGAATTTTTAAATGTGAATGGAATCAAACAGTTTAGACAGATGGAAAGTTTAATTGTCAGATATGTATTTAGCTTCTAATTATTAGGTATAATCATCTATTATTCATCATATTTCAATAAATGAATTGTTCATTTTCTTTATTAGTCAATATCATAGCCAGTAGATTTACCATGATTTCTCTTATCCATTTACCTACTGACGGTAGAAGAATTAATTTAGTTGTGAATACTATGCTGTACAAAATACTATGCTACCTCAATTACTCCTAAAATAATCTACAGACTTAAGATAATCTATCAAAATTCCATACCATCTTCATAAAAACTATGTTAAAGAATTCCAAAATATTAGAATTATCTTTACCCCTCCCCACCGAAAAGATGCTAAAAGTACAAGACTATCATGCATAAAATATATTACAAATGTAATAATAATGAAAACATGTCAAAAAGCAGACATAGAAATGAAAAACTATTCAGATCACCTGAATAAATCCACACATTTATGATCAACTTATTTTCAATTACCATTCCAAGAGTATACAATGTAAAAATGGAATCTCCTCAATAACAAATTTTGAAAAACT
Organism: Apodemus sylvaticus; assembly: GCF_947179515.1. Taxonomy (NCBI): domain Eukaryota; kingdom Metazoa; phylum Chordata; class Mammalia; order Rodentia; family Muridae; genus Apodemus; species Apodemus sylvaticus. Next base: position 35,971,334 of record NC_067495.1, read on the forward strand.
TGTCATCTATAAGTATAAAACTGAAAATAGTTTCTTATCTCATCCCTCATATAGGAATTAATAGCTCATAAATTATACAGGAATCACTTTAAAGCACAATAATTCAAGTCTACAAAACTAGCAGTCAGGATACTGAGACAAAAAGATCTCAAATTCAAGGCCAGTTTTGGTCATTATTTGCTCTCAAAATGGACAAAAGAGGCAAAAGGAATTCAAATGGGTTGTATATTATACCCAAATATAATGCCCAAAAGAGTAAAACTACCAAAAGGAAAAATAGTCCATAGATACTCGTCTTAGCAATGATTAGATATGCTCTCCAAAACATAAATAATAAAAGCGAAAATTGATCAATCAAATTTAATCAAACTACACAGTTTCTAAACAGTAAAGAAACCAAAAAAAAAAAAAATGAAAGAACAGCCTAAAGCTTAGAAGAAACGTTTCTCAAGTCATACATAAAATAAAGAGCTAATTTCCATAATGTACAACCAGTATAAACTACTCACAAATAAATCAATAACTGTAGTAAAGTATGCTTAAGATATAAATAAGCATTTCAGAGAGGAAGATAAAAATAGACCTTTATATGAAAAATTTGTAAGTCAGAGCATTAGGAAATCTTCTCTTTAAAATTGCACCTCCTACAAATGACAAGGAAGCATCACCCACACTACCTCAATAATATGGCTGCCTAAGGACAATACCAACAGATATGTTAACATGAAAGGGGAGACTCTCACAGGGTTTTATCCTTAGACAAAAATCTGCATGAACCTTAAAACTCCTGAGTCAGATGCAGCTGCACAGGCCTTTAAACCCAGCACTTGAGGGTGGAGGCAGGCAAGTACCTGCGAGTTCAAGGTTAGCTTGGTCTACAGAGACAGTTTCAAGATAGTCAGTTGTACACAGAGAAACTCTTTATTGAAAAGAAGAAGAGGAGAGGAGAGGAGAGGAGAGGAGGTGAGAGGAGGGGAGGGGAGGGGACAGGAGGGGAGGGAAGGGGAAGAAAGAAGAGAGGAGGGGAGGGGAGGAGAAGGGAGAGGAGAGGAGGGGAGAGGAGGGGAGGGGAGATGAGAGGAGGGGACAGGAGGGGAGGAGAGAGGAGAGGAGGGGAGAGGAGGAGAGGAGAGGAGGGGAGGGGAGGGGAGGGGAGAGGAGAGGAGAGAAGAGAATTCTGATAATGACAAAATACTCTTCTCTAAAGTCGAACCCTGTCATTGGTTATCTAATACCACATGGTCAGTCTGGAAAATATATGCATGCAAGTAACATTGATTGAACTCAGCAAATTATGCTTATATAATTATTCATTTGTATAAGTGTGTGATAATAATTATCACAGAAAAAGAGGCCATGTTTTGAATTGAGAAGGGGATTGATGCATATTGGGGGAATAGGAGGAAAGACAATGTAGGAAAATGATAAAATCACATATAATTTTTAATGTAAAATATTTCTAATCAAAAAAATCTCTAATACAAAGTACAGCTACAAAGAGATACCACATCACATTTGCTAAAATGAGTACAGCATCAAAAACATGAAAGATATCAAGAGTTAGTAACAATGTAAAGAAAAGAAAACCCAGTGCAGTCACTTTGGAAAACCACTTATGAGTTCCTCAGAAAACAAAAATAGAACTACTATAGTATGCAAAGCAGCTGATCTCAGTGTTTTGAAGAGACAGGTGCATTCCTCTATGAACTACATTACTACTTCTGATAACAAACATATGAAAATGGAAGTGCCCATTCATAGATGACTAAATAAATGAGTATGGCACATATAACCAAAAGAATACTATCCAGCCTTGCCAAAGCATAAAATCCTGCTATTTATACTAACATATTTGGCTAGTTAAAATTGGTTAGCAAATAGAGGGGAAATAATGCTCAGGATCATTAAGACATAGATTGTGGTGATTCCAAGCTCCCCTCTTAGGAAAGAGGTAGATGTGCAAAGGGGAGAGATTAATCAATTGCAAAGAATATGTTTGCAAATCATTTCATTTCTCTTGGGTACAGATCTGAGAATTTAATGACTTGATCATATGGGAACCCGAATTATCTTTGAAAATTCAAAACAGGCTTTTAAGATGAACATTTCTCAGTAATCCCAAAGGCTCTCAGACTACCAGAAGCCTTGTGAGTTGCGGAAGTGAGAGACATTTAAATGTCATGTGTTTATAACTATAAAATTACCTCTGCTTGGAAAATATTTTTTTTAAAGATTAGCTCTCATTCTTTCACACCTTCTAAACAAAAGTATTGTTAATTGAAAGAATAGGAATAAAGAGCTATAGGGGAGGGATTCTGAAGAATTTCCTTACTTCAAGTTAGGAAGAAGCTGTGCTGTGGTGGTGCACGCCTTTAATCCCAGCACTTGGGAGGCAGAGGCAGGCAGGTTTATGAGTTCAAGGACAGCCTGGTCTACAGAGTGAGTTCCAGGACATCCAGGGCTACACAGAGAAACCATGTCTTGAAAAAAAAAAAAAACAAAAACAAAAAAGCAAGCAAACAAAAAAACCCACAAAAACAAAAAATAAAAATCAAGTTAGGAAGAAAGCTTCCCTTAATTTTATGGATGCTAGCACCTCTTTTCAATGATGTTTATATAATAAAGTTTGAAACCAGCATGATACCCAAGCTTCCAAGTATAAACATGTCAAGTAAGTAGCTAAGAGGAAGAATTCAGAGTCAATGCTTCCTTAAATGTTAAACTATAGAGATTGCTCAACCATTAAGATCATAGGCTGCTCTTCCAGAATACTCACATACATAAAATAACTTAAAAACTAAAAGGTATCTTTAAAAAATGTTGGGCTCCCACCTGTGCTAAGAGCAGAGCCTAGGTGCTGGACCTGAACCCACATGGCCTACAACCCAGTCGCAGCTTGACTCCCCAGGTATTCTGACACATCTACCATCACATGCTTACAGATGAGATCCCAAATTCTGCCCAATACCCAGCATACCTGGACCCCTTTTGTCAGGACACAGAATCTCTGCCCACCCAGAGACCTGTGTGCCTTCCGGTTCCCACCTGGGCTGGGAGCAGAGCCCTGGCACTGAACCTGAATGCACACAGCCCAAACACCAGTTGCAGCTCTACTCCCCAGGTATTCTTACACATACACATTCAGGATCACAGATTCACAGCATCACAGGATCTCAGGTTCTCAGGTTCACAGGAAGAACATCTCCAGTCAGAGGCAAGGAGACCAGATAACACCAGAAATAACCAGATGGCAAGAGGCAAGCATAAGAACATAAATAACAGAAGCCCATTTGACTTGACAACATCAGAACCCTGTTCTCTCACCACAGCAAGTCCTGAATACCCCAACACACCTATACATCAAGACTCAGAACTAAACCCTCATTTCATGAAGATGATAGAGGACTTTAAGAAGAGCATAAATAACTCCCTTAAAGAAATACAGGAGAACATAAGTAAATGAGTAGAAGCCCTTAAAGGGGAAATACATAAATTCCTTAAAGAAATACAGGAGAACACAATGAAATAGGTGAAGGAATTGAACAAAACCATCCAATCTAAAACTGGAAATAGAATCCTTAAAGAAAACTTAAAGGGAGACAATGGAAATGGAAAGCTAGGAAAGAGAACATGAGTCACAGATGTAAGCATTACCAACAGAATACAGAAGATGAAGGAGAGAATCTCAGTAGCAGAAGATAAAATAAAAGACATCAATACAGCAATCAGGGAAAATACAAAAAGCAAAAAGCTTCTGTCTCAAAATAGTCAAGAAATCCAGGATACAATGAAAAGACCAAACCTGAGAATAATGGGTATAGAAGAGGGTCAAGATTCACAACTCAAAGGGCCAGCAAATATCTTCAACAAATTATAGAAGAAACCTTCCCTAACTAAAGAAAGAAATGCCCCAAAATACACAAGAAGTCTACAGAACATCAAACAGTTGGGACCAGAAAAGAAACTCTTCTTGTTGAGTAACAATTAAAACACCAAATTTATTATATATAAGTACACTGTAACTGTCTTCAGACACTCCAGAAGAGGGTATCAGAACTCATTACGGATGGTTGTAAGCCACCATGTGGTTGCTGGGATTTGAACTCAGGACCTTCGGGAGAACAGTCAGTGCTCTTAATTGCTGAGCCATCTCTTAACCTAGAAAACTGGAATACCAAAAACATAATCCATACATCAAATGAGGTACAAGAAGAAAGGAGGAGTGGCCCCTGGTTCTGGAAAGACTCAGTGAAGCAGTATAGGGCAAAACCAGAACAGGGAAGTGGAAGGATTGGGTGGGAAAACAGGGGGAGGGAAGGGGGGTAATGGGACTTTCGGGGAGTGGGGGTCTAGAAAAGGAGAAATCATTTGAAATGTAAATAAAAAATATATCAAATAAAAAATTAAAAAAACAAAAAAATAAATTAATTAAAAAAAACCCCACCAAATTAACAGAACAAAGACAAAATATTGAAAGCAGTAAGGGGAAAATGTCAACTAATATAAAGGCAGACCTATCAGAATTACACCAGACTTCAACCAAAAGTTATCAAAAAATGGACAAGGATACTACTGACCCATCAAAAGAAAAATCCACCGAGATGAATTCTCAATTCTGAACATCAATGTTCCAAATGCAAGGGCACGTACATTTGTAAAAGAAACGTTACTAAAACTCAAAACATAGATTGAACATAACACAATAATAGGTGATTTCAACACCCCACTCTCACCAATGGACAGATCCTAGAAACACAAACTAAACAGATACAGAATGAAACTAAAAGAAGTTATGAACCAAATGGATTTAACAGATTTCTACAGAATATTTCACCCTAAAACAGAAGAATATACCTTCTTCTTAGCACCTCCTGGTACCTTCTCAAAAATTGACCATATACTTGGACACAGGGCACAAAACAAACATCAACAGATACAACAACATTTTTTAATTAATCCCATTTATTCAATGGGACCACCTCGGATTAAGGGTGGTCTTAAATAGCAACAGAAACAACAGAGAGCCCACATACACATGGAAGCTGAAAATCTATCTTCTCAATAACTTGGTCATGAAAGAAAGAAAGGAAGAAAGAAAGAAAGAAAGAAAGAAAGAAAGAAAGAAAGAAAGAAAGAAGGAAGGAAGGAAGGAAGGAAGGAAGGAAGGAAGGAAGGAAGGAAGGAAGGAAGGAAGGAAGGAAGGAAGGAAGGGAAGGAAGGAAGGGAGGGAGGGAGGGAGGGAGGGAGAGAGAGAGAGAGAGAGAGAGAGAGAGAGAGAGAGAGAGAGAGAGAGAGAGAGAGAGAGAGAGAGAAGATATTAAAGACTTTTTAGAATTCAATGAAAAGGAAGACACCACGTAACCAAACTTATGGGACACAATGAAAGCAGTGCTAAGAGGAAAACTCATAGCTTGGGGTGCCTCCATAAAGAAATTGGAGAGATTATACACTAGTAGCTTAATAGCTCATCTGAAATCTCTAGAACAAAAAGAAGCAAATACACCAAAGAAGAGTAGATGGCAGGAAATTATCAAACCCAAGGCTGAAATCAACCAAGTAAAAACATAAAGCACTATACAAAGAATCAACAAAACTAGGAGGTGGTTCTTTGAGAAAATTAACAAGATAGATAAACCATTAGACAGACTAACGAGAGGGCAAAGAGACAGTATCAAAATTAACAAAATCAGGAATGAAAAGGGAGACATAAGAACAGAAACTGGGAAAATTCAAAAGGCAATCAGACACTACTACAAAAGTCCATACTCAACAAAACTGGAAACCTGGATGAAATGGATGATTTTCTAGACAGATACAACTACCAAAGTTAAATCAGGATCAGATAAAAAGATTTTCTAGACAGATACAGGTACCAAAGTTAAATCAGGATCAGGTACCAAAGTTAAATCAGGCCATCTTGCAGATTTGTCTCCATTTACATTGCAATTTGTTTGACTGCCTGCCTGTGTCGGCTGTCCAGAGAAGGCACAGTTGTGTCCCTTTTGCTCACCAGTGTGCTCCTGGTACCTCACATAGTGCCTGGTACATAGCATTTATTCAACAAATATTTATTGGCTGGGAATGACAGCCAAGCATGACAGCACTTGCCTTCCATGCAATGGTGGAGTCTAGCAGTCAGGTTCAGATTGGGAGTGACCTTGTTGAGATCTAAACAGCCCCCCAACTCCCAAGAAAATAGGAACAGTCATTAGAAGTCTCACAATCAAAAAAGCCAAGGGCCTGAAGATTTTAGTGCAGAGTACTATCAGACCTTCAAAGAAGATCTAATACCAATACTTCTTAAACAATTCCATAAAATATAAACAGAAGGATCACTATTCATTTAGTTCTATGAAGTCACAATTACACTGATACCTAAACTACAAAAGACCCAACAAAGAAAGAGAACTTCAGACCAATTTCCCTTATGAATATTGATGCAAAAATACTCAATAAAACTCTCACAAATCAAATCCAAGAACACATCAAAATGATCATTCACCATGATCAAGAAGGCTTCATCCCAGGAATGCAGGTATAAACAAACTCAAAGGGAAAAAAGATATGATCATATCATTAGATGCTGAGAAAGCATTTGAAAAAATATAACACCCATTCATGTTAAAAGTATTGGAGAGATCAGATATTCAAGGTGCATGCCTAAATAGTATGACAGCAACATACAGCAAAACAATATTGAACACCAAAATAAATGGAGGGAAACTTGAAGCAATCCCATTAAAATCAGGGAGAAGACTAAGCTGCCTAACCTCTACCTACCTATACAATATAGTACTGAAAGTTCTAGTCAGAGCAATTACACACACACACACACACACACACACACACACACACACAGACACACACACACACACACACACATACACACACACACACACAAAAGATCAAAGGGATACAAATTTGGAGGGAGTAAGTCAAGATATTACTATTTGCAGATGATATGATACTATATATAAGTGACCCCAAAAATTCTACCAGAGAGCTCCTACATCTGATAAACAACTTCAGCAAAGTGGCTGGATATAAAATTAACTTGAACAAATCAATAACCTTCCTCTACTCAAATGGGACCTCATAAAAATGCAAAGCTTCTTTGAAGCAAAGAACACTGTCAATAGGACAAAACAGCAAAACAACAGAGTGGGAAAAGATATTTTCCAACCCAACATCTGATAGAGGACTAATATCAAAAATATACAAAGAACTCAAGAAGGCAGACTCTAGAGAATCAAATAACCCTATTAAAAACTGGAGTACATAGATAGAGAATTCTCAACAGAGTAATCTCTAATGGCTGAGAAGCACTTAAAGAAATGTTCAACATCCTTAGTCATCAGGGAACTGCAAATCAAAACCACCCTGAGATTCCACCTCAGACCAGGAAGAATGGCTAAGATAAAAACTCAGGAGACAGAGGGTGCTGGCGAGGATGTGGAGAAAGAGGAACATTCTTCCATTGCTGGTGGGGCTGCAAGCTGGTAAAACCATTATGGAAATCAGTCTTGTGGTTCCTGACAAAATTGGAAATAGTTCTACCTGAAGACCCAGCTATATCACTCCTGGGCATATTTCCAAAAGATTCTCCAACATATAACAAGGACACATGCTCTACTATGTTCATAGAAGCCTTATATATAATAGCCAGAAGCTGGAAAGAACCCAGATGTCCCTCAATAGAGGAATGCATACAGCAAATGTGCTACATTTACACAATGGAGTACTACTCAGCTATTAAAAGCAATGACTTCATGAAAATCTTAGGCAAATGGATGGAACTTGAAAGTATCATACTATACTGAGTGAGATAACCCAGACCCAAAAGACCACACATAACAGACCATATGGAGTGTAGAAGGAAGACAAGGATATGGATTCTTCTGTCCTGCATTGAGGATGAATCAGGAAGATAAGATCATGTGAGATGAAAGGAGAGGGGGACCTGGGAGTGAGAAATGAGGGGGAGGAAATAAGGGGTTAGTATCAGGAACTGGAGGAGGTGTGAGAGACATACAGAAGGTCAAAAAATAGAAAAAAATATGTAGCAGGTAGGATGAGGAACTGGGGATTGCCACTGGAGGGTCCCAGGTACCAGGGAAAGGTGAGGCTCCCAGAACACAATGGGGATGACGTTAGCCGGAATGCACAGAGAAGAGGGAGACAGAACCTGTAGAGACCACCTCCAGTAGATAGGCATGGCCCTGGTTAAGGGATGGGGCCACCCTTCCATCTCAAAGTTCAGAAATGTTCCAGTCCAAAGGAAGAACAGTGACAAAAAAGTGAAACAGAGACTGAAGGAAGCACCAACCTGGAACTGCCCCACCTAGGGATCCATCATGTCTACAGACACCAAACCCAACACTGTTGCAGTGGTCAACAGACACTTGCTGACAAGAACCTACTGTGGTATTCCTTGGGAGGTCCAGCCAGCAACTGACCAATGCAGATGTGGATGCCTGGAGCCAATCATCAGACTGAGTTGAGGGAACCTGGTAGGGGAGCTGGTGGAAGGCCTGGAGGAGCGTAGGGGGATTGCAATCCCATTGGAAGAACAACATAGGTTGACCTGACCACTCAGTTCTCCCAGAGTCTAGTCTACCAACCAAGGAGTGTACCTGGAGGGATCCATGACTCCAGATACATATGTAGCAGAGGATGGCCCTGCCTGATAGAAATGGGAGAAACCCTTGGTCCAGGGGAAGTTTAATACCCCAGTGTAGGGGGATGCTGGAGCAGTGGGGAAGGAAATTATGGGTGGGTAGAGAAGCACCCTCATACAGGCAATGTTGGGAGGGAGGGGTGATATGGGATGGCAGGTTAGTGGAGTGGTAATCAGGAAGCTAGATATCATGGGATAGGGGGTTAGTTGAGGGGGTAACTGGGAAATGGGATATCATTTGAGATGTAAACGAATGGAATGATTAATAAAAAAAAAATGTTGAGCCATAGTCACCTCACTTTAGTCCTGAACTTATGTGACAGACAGTCCAGACACATTATCTCTCTGGAAAGCAGAATGTAGACTTGTTTGCTGTCGAGACAGTAAAGGCAGTTCTCCTCAGAAGGGCAAACACTTTCAGTAATTGAGAGTTCCTGAATGTTCAGGGATCAACTGGGATGTAAACCCACTGTGGAGAGCGTCTTCTATAGGCCTATGGGTCACCTCCTGGGGACGTAGGAAGCTCACACTGACTCATGAACACAGATTAATGAACTTTTTTTGTGTGTTATCCCCTTTCCCAATTCCCCCCCCCCCAGAAACCACCTATCCCATTGACCCTCCTCCTGCTACTATGAGGGTGTGCCCCCACCAACACATCCACTCCAGCCTCCCCACCTTCGCATTCCCCTACACTGGGGCATCAAGCCTTCATAGGACCAAGGGCCTCTTCTCACATTGATATCCAACAAGACCATCCTCTGCTATATATATGGATGGAGTCCCTCCATGTGTACTCCTTGGATATTGTTTTAGTCCTTGGGAGCTCTCTTTGGTTGATATTGTTTTTCTTCCTATGGGGTTGCAAACCTCTTCAGCTCCTTGTGAGAATCCACATCTGTATATGTCAGGATCTGGCAGAGCTCTCAGGAGACACTCATATCAGGCTCCTGTCAGCAAGCACTTCTTGGCATACACAACATTCTAACTTCTTGAGTTCTTTTTATATTTTGGATATTAGCCTTCAATAGGATGGAGGATTAGTAAAGATCTTTTCCCAAATTGTAGGTTGCCAATTGTCCTATTAACAGTATACTTTACCTTGCAGCTTTTCAGTTTCAAGAGGTCCCATTTCTAAATTGTTGATATTAGAACCTGAGCGATTGCTGATCTGTTCAGGAAAATTTTCTCTGTGCCAATCCATTCTATGTGATTTCCCACTTTCTCTTTTATTAAATTCAGTGTATCTTGTTTTATGTTGAGATCCTTGATCCACTTGGATTTGGGCTTTGTGCTGGGTTATAAATATGAATCAATTTGCATTGTACAAGCTGACCATCAATTGGACAAGTACCATTTGTTGATGATGCTTTCATTTTTCCCCACTGTATGGTTTTAGATTCTTTGGGGACTATATCACTTTATCACTATCTTTATCAAAGATAAAGTGTTCTATAGCTATATGAGTTTATTACTGTGTCTTCAATTCTATTCCATTGATCAACCTGTCTGACTTTGTACCAATACCATATGGCCTTGTCAGTATTGCTTTTTAGTATAGGGATAAGCTCAGGGATAGTTATTCCCCTAGAAGTTCTTTCATTGTTCAGGATTAGGTAACTTGGGATTGTTGCTTTTCAATATGAACCTGAGATTTACTCAGTCAAGTTCTGAAAATAATTGTGTTGGTATGTGTAAGAGTATTGCATTACATCTGTAAATTGCTTTAGGTAAGACAGACATTGGCACTATGTTAATCCTGCTGATCCATGAGCATAGGATATCTTCCCATCTTCTGAGGCCTTCTTTGATTTCTTTCTTCAGGAATCTAAAGTTTTTGCCATATGGATCTCTTACTTGCTTGGTTACAATTACACTTAGGTAGTTTATATTATTTGTAGCTATTGTGAAGGGTTTTGTTTCCCTAATTCCTTTCTCAGCTTGCTTATCATTTGTATAAAGAAAGACTACTGATGTTTTATACTTAATATTATATCCAGCCACTTTGCTGAAGTTGTTTATAAGTTCTAAGAGTTTTCTGGTAAAATTTTGGGGGTCAATTATGTATACTATCATATCATCTGCAAATAGTGATACCTTGACTGCTTCCTTTACAATTTATATCCCCTTGATCTCCTTTTGCTTTTTTATTGCTCTAGCTAGAACAGAAAGGGATACATTAAGTTGATAGAGAAAGCAGGTATCCTTACCTTGTTCCTGATTTTAGTGGGATTTCTTCAAGTTTCTCACCATTTAATTTGATAATGGCTAATTGTGTGCTGTATATTACTTTTATCATGTTTAGGTATGTGCCTTAAATTATTGATCTTTCCCTGCCTTTTAGCATGAAGGAGTGTTAGATCTTGTCAAAGGCTTTTTCAGCATCTAATGAGATGACCATGTGATTTTTTTTCTTTGAGTTTGTTTACAGAGTGGATTATGTTGATGGATTTTCTTATGTTGAACCATCCCTGTATCTCTGGGATGAAGCCTGCTGGATCTTGGTGAATGATCATTTTGATGTGTTCTTGGATTTGGTTTGTGAAAATTTTATGGAGTATGTTTTCTTCAATGATCATAAGCAAAATTGATGTAACGTTCTGTTTGGGTATCAGAGTAACTGTGACCTCATAGAATGAATAAGGTAGTGTTCATTCTCTTTCTATTATTTTTTAGAAAAGTTTGAAGAGGATTGGTATTAGCTCTTCTTTGAAGATCTTGTAGAATCCTATACTAAAACCATCTGGTTCTGTCCTATGTTGTTTGTTTTGTTTTGTTAGGAGATTTTTTAATGAATGCTTCTTTTGCCTTAGGGGTTATGTGACTGTTTATACAGTTTACCTGATCTTGACTTTAATTTAATACATGGTATCTTTCTAAAAAAATCATCCATTTCATTTAGATTTTTCAGTTTTGTTGAATATAGGCTTTTATAGTAAGATCTATTTTTTAATTTCCTCAGTTTCTGTTTTGTCTTCCTTTTCATTTCTAATTTTCTTTATTTTAATACTCTCTGTGCCTTTTAATTAGTTTGGCTAAGAGTTTTTCTATCTTGTTGATTTTCTCAAAGAACCAGCTCTTTGATTTGTTGATTCTTGTATAGTTCTCTTTGGTGGATTTTCCCTTGATGAGTATGAAGTATATTTCCCCATCTCTTTTGATTACTTTTTGTTGAAAGTCTATTTTATTGGATATTGGCAACTCCAGCTTTATTCTTGGGATCATTTTCTAGTCCTTTACTCTGAAGTAGTTTGTATCTTTGTTGCTGAAGTATGTTTCTGGTATGTAGAAGAATGATGGAAGCTGTTTAGATATTCAGTCTGTAGGCCTGTGTCTTTTTATTGGGGAATTGAGTCCATTGATATTGAGAGATATTAATGACAAATGATTGATAGCTTTTTTTGTTGTTCTTCTTGTTGTTGTTGTTGGAGAAGGTATTTTTTTGTGTGTGATTTTCTTCTTTTGGGTTTGTTGTGAGATGAGTTATTTCTTGTGGTTTTGTGGGTGTGGTTACCCTCCTTGTGTTGGAGATTTCCTTCTAGTATCCTTTGTAGGACTGGATTAGTAGAAAGCTATTGTTTATTTTTTCATGGAATATCTTGGTTTCTCCATCTATGTTGACTGAAAATTTTAGTCTGGGCTGGCATCTGTGGTCTCCTATGGTCTGCAAAACATCTGACCAGGATTTTCTGGTTTTTAGAGTCTCTGTTGAGAAGTCAGATTGGTCTGCTTTTATATGTTATTTGCCTTTTTGCCCTTGCAGTTTTTAATATTCTTTCTTTGTTCTTTGTATTTAGTTGTTTTGATTATTACATGGCAGGAGGAATGTCTTTTCTGATCTGACTTCTTGGTTCTCTGTAGGCTTCTTATATATTTATGGCTATCTTTTCTTTAGGGAAAGGAAGTTTTGTCCTATGATCTTATTGAAGATGTTTTCTGGCCCTTTGAACTGAGAATCTTCGCCCTCTATTATTACTATTATTCTTAATTTTGGGCATTTCATTGTGTCCCAAAATTTCTGGATATTTTGGAATAGGAACCTGGCATTTTTTGACCAATGTAACACTATCTTCTACATTATCTTCTATGCCTGAGATTCTCTCATCTATCGCTTGTGTTTTGTTGGTAATACTTGTATCTATAGTTCCTGTTCTTTTTCCTAGGTTTTTCATATCCATATTTGCCTCCATTGTGGTTTCTTTGTTTCTTTTTCCATTTTTAGGTCCTAGACTGTTTTCTTCAATTCCTTCACCTGTTTGCCTGTGTTTTCCTGTATTTCTTTAAGGGAGTTATATATATCCTCCTTGAAGACTCCTATTATCTTCATGAAATGTGATTTAAGGTCAGAATCTTGCTCTTCAGTTCTGTTAGGGTATTCAGGGCTTGCTGTGGTGAGAGAACTGGGTCTTATGGTGCCAAATTGCATTGGCTTCAGTTGCTTACATTTTTTAGCTTACCTTTGTTTTCACTTGTGATAGTTGGCCTTGGTGTCTCTGATTAGAGCATATCTTCTCAGAAGCAGGTAGGACTGTGTGTTCCAGGATAGAGCAGGACTCCTGAGAGGCGAGACATGTCATCTCTGGTTAGAGCAGGCCTCCCTTGTCTCTGGTTAGGAAAAACCTCCTGGGAGACAGGCAGGGCTGTGGGGTCCAGAAGTAGGCATGCAGATGTGCTACAGACGCTGAAGGTGCAACCCAGAAGGGTGATGGACAGTCATAAATTTTTTAGGATGTAACTTTCAACCACCTAGAGAGCAAGGAGTGGTATATGAGAGGGTTTGGAGGAAGGAAAGGAAAAGAGGAAATGATGTAATTAGATGTCAAAAAAAGAGATAAGGATGATAATAATTGCAATTCAAGGACATCACTACTGTAACAGAAATGAGAAGTCAGGGAATGCTTAAGAGAGATAATAGTGTCTGATTCAAGTTAGTAATGCTAAAGATGGAAATGGGACAGAGAAAATATGTAAATGTCAATTATATTTAAAGGAGAAAGTTCAAGGAAGGATGGTAACAACATCCAAGTATACATGCTGAAGAGTAAAGAAATAGAAGAAACTGCAGAGAGGGTGCTGGAGGAGAATCTGAAACTGTAAATATATGGCAAGGTTCTGGAAAGCAAATCTTTAAAAGAAGGGATTTATGTAAAATGGATGTTTCACAATTGACTTTTTCTTTCTCAGTGGGGAAACTGTAGGATTTTCATTTATATAAAAATTTGCCTGCTAGTTTTGATCTCTGAGAATAGTGTTGCTACTTAAAAAACAGTGTTACCTAACACATATTTTCAATTGAGTTACTCAGAAAATATCAACTTCCCATCTCTGATAATCTGTATGTAATATGTAATTCATCATGTCCTGTTTTTGAATAATTGAAACCAGATAATGAAAAATGAGACCGTTTCTGATATTGTTGTAGAAATTATCATTCCAAGTAATTTCTTTTCTTTTTTTAGTATGTGGGATACTAAATCAGTTCTTATCTCTGCTCTAAGTTTTATATAGTTTTAATTAAACACACTTTTTAAAAAAAATTATGAGGTCCCATGTATTATTTATTCAATGACAAGTCTTGGCTAATGCTACAGATTGTATTTCATTTTTCTTAATGTCATAAGTGGTTATTTAAATAGAAATAAAATTATATTTAACTGAACTTGAAGTTGGTGAGTTATTGTCTTATTTCAAACTTATTTTCTGGTCACTTCACTGCAAAGGTTATAAATGAAAAAGCTTTTATCCAGACACTTATAAGAAACCCATGTGCCAGTACTGATTTCCTTGAAAATTTTGTCATATAAATACAATGTGGAAGGCTATTGACAGAATATTGATTTATTTTTCACAAAAATGTGAATACGTGTAGATGTCAAGTTTATTGTGATTTTGTTTGACTCTAAGTCCAGCTCATTCTATCCTTTTTTCAATTCAGAGATCTTTGCTCGAACAATTTACAATTCTAGAAAACTTAATAACCAAACTTACTTCTTTTTAATACACTGTAACAGTTCTGAAAAAATCTTACAAAATGTCTCATTTACTTACATTAAATACAGTTTAATAGGTTCAGGATCTTCTAGAAATATCTCTGTTATTACAGAAAGATACATAATCTTATTACTGGGGGTGATCAGATAAACTATAGAAAACAGAACTAAAGAATTGCTGGTGGTAAACAGCTAGTTCTACCTAGTTTTCCCTTTCAGAAGCTTCTCTTTCCATCTAAAAATAAAAGTCACAGCTTCTTTAGTTCTTACTCTATACCATGGTTCTGAACCTATGGGTCACAACCCCTTTAGAGAGCAAATGGCCCCCTTCACAGGGATTCCTAAATCCATCAGAAAAGAGATATTTGCATTATGATTTATAACAATAGCAAAATTATAGTTATAAAGTAGCAATGAAAATATATTTTTTGGTTGTGAGTCGCCATAGCTTGAGGAACTGCATTAAAGGGTCCCAGCTAATAGAAAAGAAACTGGGGAAGACCCTTGAGGACATCGGTACAGGGAGAAAGTTTCTGAACAGAACACCAATAGCGTATGCTCTAAGATCAAAAATTGACAAATGGGACCTCATAAAATTACAAAGTTTCTGTAAGTCAAAGGACACCATCAAGAGGACAAATCGGCAACCAACAAATTGGGAAAAGATCTTCACAATCCTACATCAGATAGAGGGCTAATATCCAATATATATAAAGAACTCAAGAAGTCAGACTCCAGAAAACCAAACAACCCTATTAAAAAATGGGGTACAGAGTTAAACAAAGAATTCTCACCTGAAAAACTTCGGATGGCGGAGAAGCATCTTAAAAAATGCTCAACTTCATTAGTCATTAGGGAAATGCAAATCAAAACAACCCTGAGATTTCACCTTACACCAGTCAAAATGGCTAAGATTAAAAATTAAGGAGACAGCAGGTGTTGGAGAGGGTGTAGAGAAAGAGGAACACTCCTCCACTGCTGGATTGGATGCAAAAAATGTGGTATATCTACACAATGGAGTACTATTCAGCCATTAGAAACAATGAATTCATGAAATTCTTAAGCAAATGGATGGAGCTTGAGAACATCATACTAAGTGAGGTAGCCCAGACTCAAAAGGTGAATCATGGTATGCGCTCACTAATAAGTGGATATTAGCCTAGAAAACTGGAATACCCAAAACATAATCCACACATCAAATGAGGTACAAGAAGAAAGGAGGAGTGGCTCCTTGTTCTGTAAAGACTCAGTGAAGCAGTATTCAGCAAAATCAGAACGGGGAAGTGGGAAGGGGTGGGTGGGAGGACAGGGGGAGAGAAGGGGGCATATGGGACTTTCGGGGAGTGGGGGGCTAGAAAAGGGGAAATCATTTGAAATGTAAATAAAAATATATCGAATAAAAAATCAAAAAAAGGAAGATTGAGAGCCACTGATTAAACAATCATTTATTTAAATAAGTCACACACCTAATGTGCTTTTCCTACTTATACCAATGTTATTCAGTATGACCACACTCTATTCTGATAGGAAATCTAAGATATACAAGCAACTCATGCATGTAACTTTTACCAACCAATGTCTGGTGACAGCTAGTGTGTTTACTAGAACTGTTTGATCAAGAATGAATGCTGGGAACTTAGCTTTGCTGTTGACCCACCAAATGGTTCCCTCCTGTGATCACAGACTTAACCCTAGAGTCAGACAAGTAAGAGAGAATACAGTAGTTGGGTGAAAGTTATGTGTTTTTGAAGTAGACATATTAATGAGATATTTTGTAATGTATTTTATATTACTTTAAACATATTTTGCTTATTACTAATAATGAGCTTCAAAAATAACATATTGGTATTTCTCCTCTAATTTACCTATACACAGGCCTACCCTCTTATACTAGTCCAAGTTTCTCCTTTCTTTATTCTAGCACAAGGTTTCTTTATGCATTTGGATGCTAATCCTATCTTAGTATGAAAAATATCTTCCTGGAATCCACTAGAGTTTTCTTATATATTTTGCATATATACTCGTCTTTTGACATGAAATATTTCTATATTGATGTAGTCACATATATTTTCCTACTATATAGTATAGAGTTTCTGACATTTATTCTTAAAAGCCTTCTACTCCCTATTGTTATAAAGACATACCAGAATTTTTATGTTTTTTTTTAAAAATCATTATTTCCAGAGTGGTTGTACCAATTTGCAACCCCACCAGCAGTGGAGGAGTGTTCCTCTTTCTCCACATCCTCTCCAACACCTGAGTCTGGTGGTTCCTCCGAAAACTGGGCACCTCACTTCCAGAAGATCCTGCTATACCACTCCTGGGCATATACCCAGAGGATTCCCCACCATGTAATAAGGATACATGCTCTACTATGTTCATAGCAGCCCTATTTATAACTGCCAGACGCTGGAAAGAACCCAGGTATCCCTCAACAGAAGAGTGGATGCAAAAAATGTGGTATATCTACACAATGGAGTACTATTCAGCCATTAGAAACAATGAATTCATGAAATTCTTAGGCAAATGGGTGGAGCTAGAAAACATCATACTAAGTGAGGTAACCCAGACTCAAAAGGTGACTCATGGTATGCACTCACTAATAAGTGGATATTAACCTAGAAAACTGGAATACCCCAAACATAATCCATACATCAAATGAGGTACAAGAAGAAAGGAGGACTGGCCCCTTGTTCTAGAAAGACTCAGTGAAGATGGCAAAACCACAACGGGGAAGTGGGAAGGGGTGGGTGGGAGGACAGGGGGAGAGAAGGGGGCTTATGGGACTTTCGGGGAGTGGGGGGCTAGAAAAGGGGAAATCATTTGAAATGTAAATAAAAAATATATCGAATAAAAAAAGACAAAAAAATCATTATTATTATTATTTTTGTGCATGTGTGTGGTGTATGCAATATATACAGTGCATACACTGTATATATTGCATAGAAAATAACATTGCCAATTAGGTTCTCTCCTTCTACTTTGTTGAAGCATAGTCTCTCATTTTTATGGTGCTAAGTACTCATGGATAACTGAGCAACAAGATTCCTGGCCATTCTTATGTCTCCACCATCACTCATATGGTTGGAGCCCTGAAATTACAGATACATACTACATGGGTTCTGGAAATCAAACTCAGCACATCAGGCTTGAAATAAGCCATTTTGCTGGCCCAATACATACTGTAATTTCTATAAATGTTTTAAGATTTTTAGGGATTTTTATGGAAACATTTTTAAATGTATGAGGATTTTTAAAGGTTAAACATTTAATTCCTTTTGAATTACCTTTTATGAAACGTAAGGATTTCCAGCCTGCAACTCTTCCCAGGCCAGATTGAGCACTACAGACCACCTTCTCATACCCAGAGGCAGCTTGACTACAAGGAGGTCCATCACAATCAGGCTAACAGACCCCAACCCCCAAACCTGGACAAACTGACACATCCACTGGGCCCAGCAGATGCAGGAACTATCCACCCTGCTGGAGACATTTTTCTTCCAGGTCCACAACTATGCCAAGGGGGCAGATTGGGTCTTCCAGCCTCCCTACACCCCTGCAGGCACTCAGAGAAAGCTTGAATCTCAGGAGGTCCATCATAACCAGGAAAACAGATCAGATGCTTGAGAACCCTTCCTAAACCCAGAAACTTCCTAATTCTAGGAGTTCCATCAAAACCAGGCTCACTGGAGGGATAGCCTCCGGTCAGAGATAGACAGGCCAGTAAATACCAGAGATAACAAGATGGTGAAAGGCAAGCACAAGAACATAATCAACAGAAATCAATGCTACTTGGCACCATCAAAACCTAGTTGTCCTATCACCAAAAGCACTGGATACCCTAACACACCTGAAAAAAAATCAAGATATGACCTAAAATCCCATGTCATGAAGGTGATAGGGGACCTTAAAGATGACATAAATAACTCCCTAAAAGAAATACAGAGGAATACAAGTAAATGGTTAGAAGCCATTAAAGAGGAAACACATGATTCCCTTAAAGAAACATAGAAAACCAAAACAAAAAGGTGAAGAAATAGAACAAAACTGTCCAAAACCTAAAAATGGAAATAGAAGAAATAAAGAAATCACAAAGGGAGGCAACACTGGAAATGGAAAGCCTAGAAAAGAGATCAGGATTTACAGATGCAAGCAAGCATCACCAACAGAATACAAGAGACAGAAGAGAGAATCTCAGGCATAAGAGATACCATAGAAGATTTTGACACAAGAGTCAAAGAAAATACAAAGTGCAAAAAGCTCCTAACTTAAAACATCTAGGTGTTTCAGGTCATGATGAAAAGACCATACATAATTATAGGAATAGAAGAGAGTGAAGTTCCCAATTCAAAGGACCAAGAAATATCTTCAACAATATCATAGAAGGAAAGTTCCTTAATCTAAAGAAATGGCCATTAAAGCCCGGGCTCCAGAGATCGGTCAGACTGAGGTACACAAACATAATCCTAGGCCCAACACTGCAGGGGTCTGAGCCAGACAGGCGTTGGCCTGCACCCAGGCCCTGGGCTGTTCGAGTGGCCATCGGGGCGCCAACCCAGCCAGGAGTTTTTTTTGCCCTGGCCGGCGCATGCGCCGCCATTTTGCCTACAGGACCCAGAGTGCTCGGGAGGGCAGAGACTGCTAGCAAGCGTAGCCTGAGGCTAACAAAACGGGGGTCTAGGCCCCAAAAGGCACAGGACTGACCCCCAGAACTGGGCGGCTTGGTGGGCCATCTGTGTGTCAACCCGCCCAGGAGGTTATTAGCACAACAGACTCTCCCGGTGCTTTCGGGGAGCGCGGACGCGCACGCCCGCCATCCGGGTCACCTGGCGGACCCAAATAACAGACATAGCCCTAGGGGAACTTTGCTCGGACCTTGGCCTCCCAGGCGTTTGCCTGGACTCAGGGCCCAGGCGACAAGGCTAACCTAGTGTGCGCCAGCCCGGTTGGGGAAATCGGCTGCCCAGCGGAGTGAGCGGAGCACAGGGGAGGTCACAGCAACATTCACCTTCGGAGCTCCCTGGGGGTGCACACGGGTTCCACCTGGTCCACAGACACAATCTGGGGCAAGGCCTCAGGCAGAAGCCCCCAGCTCAACTCTCTCCGCTTCAGATCAGCCTGGGTGGCCACCACATCTCCAGGTCCCTCAAGAGGCTAGTGGGGGCTTCCGGGCGGCCAGCTGGGAGAAGTCGGTGTGCTCCAATAAATCCTGCGGGCCCCAGCGGGAGCCTTCAGGTGCCTGCTTCGGGATCTGAACAGCCTGGACAACAGCACCCTGTTTATAGGCAGTGCAGAGTGTAAGCTGTGCACCAGAGGCCAACGGGGAAGGGGCAGCTTGCACTGGTGAGTCCAGCACTGACAAGACCAAGTAACACCAGTGAGAGCTAGATGGCAAAAGGCAAACGCAGGAACGTCACTAACAGAAATCAAGGCAATATGGCAACATCTGAACCAAATTCTCCTCTACCAGCAAGTCCTGGATACCCCATCACACCAGTAAAACAAGATTTGGATTTAAAATCACTGGTCATGATGCTGGTACAGGAACACATGAAGGACATTCAGGAGAAAATGGATCAAAAGTTAGAAGCCCTTGCAAGGGAAACACAAAAATCATTGAAAGAAATCCAGGAGAATACAAAAGCCAACAAGGAGGAAATGCAAAAAACACTTAAAGAAATACAGGAGAACTTTGCTCAACAGGCTGAGGTCATGAAAGACGAAACACAAAAATCTCTTAAAGAAATACAGGAGAACTTTGGTCAACAGGCTGAGCTCATGAAAGAGGAAACACAAAAATCTCTTAAAGAATTACAGGAAAACACAAACATGCAAGGGAAGGAGCTAAGCAAAACCATCCAGGATCTAAAATCAGAAGTAGAAACAACTAAGAAAACTCAAAGGGAGACAACTTTGGAGATAGAAAGCCTTGGGAAGAAATCAGGGGACAGAGATGCAAATATCAACAACAGAATACAAGAGATAGAAGAAAGAATCTCAGATGCTGAAGATTCCATAGAAACCATGGACTCAACAGTTAAAGAAAATGCAAAATGCAAAAAGCTTGTAACCCAAAATATCCAGGAAATCCAGGACACAATGAGAAGACCAAACCTAAGGATTATAGGCATAGATGAGAGTGAAGATTTACAACTTAAAGGGCCAGCAAATATCTTCAATAAAATTATGGAAGAAAACTTCCCTAACCTAAAGAGAGAGATGCCCATGAATATACAAGAAGCCTACAGAACTCCAAACAGACTGGACCAGAACAGAAATACTTCCCGTCACATAATAATCAAAACACCAAATGTTCTAAACAAAGAAAGAATACTAAAGGCAGTAAGAGAAAAAGGCCAAGTAACATATAAAGGAAGACCTATCAGAATCACAGCAGACTTTTCACCTGAGACTATGAAGGCTAGAAGGTCCTGGGCAGATCTCATGCAGACTCTAAGAGAACACAAATGCCAACCAAAACTACTATATCCAGCAAAACTCTCAATCACCATAGATGGAGAAACTAAGATATTTCACGACAAAACCAAGTTCACCCAATATCTATCCACAAACCCAGCCCTAAAAAGGATAATAGGAGGACAACACCAATACAAGGAGGGAAACTCCACCCTGAAAAAAGCAAGATAGTAACCTTTCATCAAACCCAAAAGAAGTTAAGCAATCAAATTTAAAAAATAACGTCAAAAATGATAGGAAGTAACAATCACTATTCCTTAATATCTCTTAACATCAATGGACTCAATGCCCCAATAAAAAGACACAGACTAACTGACTGGATACGTAAACAGGACCCTACATTTTGCTGCTTACAGGAAACACACCTCAGGGTCAAAGACAAACACTACCTTAGAGTAAAAGGCTGGAAGACAATTTTACAAGCAAATGGTCTCAGGAAACAAGCTGGAGTAGCCATTTTAATATCAGATAAAATTGACTTTCAACCCAAAGTCATCAAAAGAGACTCTGAGGGACACTTCTTGCTGGTCAAAGGAAAAATACAACAAGAAGAACTCTCAATCCTGAACATCTATGCTCCAAATGCAAGGGCACCCTCTTTCATAAAAGAGACTTTATTAAAACTCAAAGCACACATTGCACCTAACACAATAATTGTGGGTGACTTCAACACTGCACTTTCCTCAATGGACCGATCAGGAAAACAGAAACGAAACAAGGACACAATGAAACTAATTGAAGCTTTGGACCAATTAGATTTAACTGATATATATAGAACATTCTATCCTAAAACAAAAGAATATACCTTTTTTTCAGCACCTCATGGTACCTTCTCCAAAATCGACCATATAATTGGTCACAAGACAGACCTCAACAAATATAAAAAGATAGAACTAATCCCATGCCTCCTATCTGATCACTATGGAATAAAAGTGGTCTTCAATAGCAACAGAAACAACAGAAAACCCACATACACGTGGAAATTGAACAATACTCTACTCAATGACACCTTGGTCAAGGAAGAAATAAAGAAAGAAATTAAAGACTTTTTAGAACACAATGAAAATGAAAACACAACATACCCAAATCTATGGGACACAATGAAAGCAGTGCTAAGAGGAAAACTCATAGCCCTGAGTGCCTCCAAAAAGAAAATGGAGAGAGCATACATTACCAACTTAATGACACACCTGAAAGCCCTAGAACAAAAAGAAGCTATTTCACCCAGGAGGAGTAGAAGGCAGGAAATCATCAAACTCAGGGCCGAAATCAATCAAGTAGAAACAAAGAGAACCATACAAAAAATCAACAAAACTAGGAGCTGGTTCTTTGAGAAAATCAACAAGATAGATAAACCCTTAGCCAGACTGACCAAAGGGCACAGAGAAAGTATCCAAATTAACAAACTTAGAAATGAAAAGGGAGACATAACAACGGAAACTGAGGAAATCCAAAAAATCATCAGATCCTACTACAAGAGCCTGTACTCAACACAACTGGAGAATCTGGAGGAAATGGACAATTTCCTTGACAGATACCAAATACCAAAATTAAATCAGGACCAACTAGACCATCTAAACAGTCCCATAAAGCCTAAAGAAATAGAAGGAGTCATAGAAAGTCTTCCAACCAAAAAAAGCACAGGACCAGGTGGTTTCAGTGCAGAATTCTACCAGACCTTCAAAGAAGAGTTAACACCAATACTCTTCAAACTATTCCACAAAATAGAAACAGAAGGAACACTACCCAATTCCTTCTACGAAGCCACAATTACGCTGATACCAAAGCCACACAAAGATCCAACAAAGAAAGAGAACTTCAGACCAATTTCCCTTATGAACATCGATGCAAAAATACTCAATAAAATTCTTGCCAACCGAATCCAAGAACACATCAAAACGATCATCCACCATGATCAAGTAGGCTTTATCCCGGGAATGCAGGGTTGGTTCAATATACGGAAATCCATCAATACAATCCACTACATAAACAAACTCAAAGAACAAAACCACATGGTCATTTCATTGGATGCTGAAAAAGCATTTGACAAAATTCAGCATCCTTTCATGCTTAAAGTCTTGGAGAGAACAGGAATTCAAGGCCCATACCTAAACATAGTAAAAGCAATATACAGCAAACCGGTAGCCAGCATCAAACTAAATGGAGAGAAACTTGAAGCAATCCCACTGAAATCAGGGACCAGACAAGGCTGCCCCCTTTCTCCTTATCTTTTCAATATTGTACTTGAGGTACTAGCTCGGGCAATTCGACAACATAAGGAGGTCAAAGGGATACAAATTGGAAAGGAGGAAGTCAAACTATCATTATTTGCAGACGACATGATCGTCTACCTAAGTGACCCAAAGAACTCCACTAGAGAGCTCCTACAGCTGATAAACAACTTCAGCAAAGTGGCAGGTTACAAAATCAACTCAAGCAAATCAGTGGCCTTCCTATACTCAAAGGATAAGCAGGCTGAGAAAGAAATTAGGGAAATGACCCCCTTCACAATAGCCACAAACAGTATAAAGTATCTTGGGGTGACTCTTACTAAACATGCGAAAGATCTGTATGGCAAGAACTTCAAGACTCTGAAGAAGGAAATGGAAGAAGACCTCAAAAAATGGGAAAACCTCCCATGCTCATGGATCGGTAGAATCAATATAGTTAAAATGGCCATTTTGCCTAAAGCACTATACAGATTCAATGCAATACCCATCAAAATCCCAACTCAATTCTTCACAGAGTTAGAAAGAGCAATTATCAAATTCATCTGGAACAACAAAAAACCCAGGATAGCTAAAACTATTCTCAGCAACAAAAGAAAATCTGGGGGAATCAGTATCCCTGACCTCAAGCAATACTACAGAGCAATAGTGTTAAAAACTGCATGGTATTGGTACAGTGACAGGCAGGAGGATCAATGGAACAGGATTGAAGATCCAGAAATGAACCCACACACCTATGGCCACTTGATCCTCGACAAAGAGGCTGAAAACATCCAATGGAAAAAAGATAGCCTTTTCAACAAATGGTGCTGGTTCAACTGGAGGTCAGCATGCAGAAGAATGCGAATTGATCCATCCTTGTCTCCTTGTACTAAGCTCAAATCCAAATGGATCAAGGACCTCCACATAAAGCCAGACACTCTGAAGCTAATAGAAAAGAAACTGGGGAAGACCCTTGAGGACATCGGTACAGGGAGAAAGTTTCTGAACAGAACACCAATAGCGTATGCTCTAAGAGCAAGAATTGACAAATGGGACCTCATAAGGTTACAGAGTTTCTGTAAGGCAAAGGACACCATCAAGAGGACAGATCGGCAACCAACAAATTGGGAAAAGATCTTCACCAATCCTACATCAGATAGAGGGCTAATATCCAATATATATAAAGAACTCAAGAAGTTAGACTCCAGAAAACCGAACAACCCTATTAAAAAATGGGGTACAGAGTTAAACAAAGAATTCTCACCTGAAGAACTTCGGATGGCGGAGAAGCATCTTAAAAAATGCTCCACTTCATTAGTCATTAGGGAAATGCAAATCAAAACAACCCTAAGATTTCATCTTACACCAGTCAGAATGGCTAAGATTAAAAATTCAGGAGACAGCAGGTGTTGGAGAGGGTGCGGAGAAAGAGGAACACTCCTCCACTGCTGGTGGGGTTGCAAATTGGTACAACCACTCTGGAAAGCAGTCTGGCGGTTCCTCTGAAAACTGGGCACCTCACTTCCAGAAGATCCTGCTATACCACTCCTGGGCATATACCCAGAGGATTCCCCACCATGTAATAAGGATACATGCTCTACTATGTTCATAGCAGCCCTATTTATAATTGCCAGATGCTGGAAAGAACCCAGGTATCCCTCAACAGAAGAGTGGATACAAAAAATGTGGTATATCTACACAATGGAGTACTATTCAGCCATTAGAAACAATGAATTCATGAAATTCTTAGGCAAATGGATGGAGCTAGAGAACATCATACTAAGTGAGGTAACCCAGACTCAAAAGGTGAATCATGGTATGCACTCACTAATAAGTGGTTATTAACCTAGAAAACTGGAATACCCAAAACATAATCCACACATCAAATGAGATACAAGAAGAAAGCAGGAGTGGTCCCTGGTTCTGGAAAGACTCAGTGAAACAGTATTTGGCAAAACCAGAACGGGGAACTGGGAAGGGGTGGGAGGGAGGACAGGGGAAGAGAAGGGGGCTTACGGGACTTTCGGGGAGTGGGGGGGGGGGCTAGAAAAGGGGAAATCATTTGAAATGTAAATAAATTATATCAAATAAAAAAAAAAAAAAAAAAAAAAGAAATGGCCATTAAAGATAAAAGAAGCCAACAGAACATCAAATAGATTGGACCAGAAAATAAATTCCTCCTGCCATATAATAATCAAAGCAACTAAATACAAAGAACAAAGAAAGAATAGTAAAAGTGGTAAAGGGGAAAGGCCAAGCAACATATAAAGGCAAATCTATCAGAATTATACCAGACTTCTCAACAAAGATTCTAAAAGCCAGAAGATCTTGGACAGACGTCATGTAGATGCCAATAGAACACAAATGCCAACCCAGCCTACTATATCCAACAAAACTCTCAATTACAATAAATGAATAAAACAATATACTCCATGACAAAAACAAATTTTAAAAATATCTTTCTATTAATCTAGCCCTACAGAGGATAATAGAAAGCTCCAAAACAAGGGGGAAAACACATCAAGGACAAAGCAAGAAAAAAAAACCATTTCAAAATAATACCAAAATAAGAGAACCAGACAAACATTATACCACCTCTGAGAACAAAAGTAATAAGAAGCAAAAATCATTGGTCTTTAAAGTCTCTCAACATCAATGGAATCAATTTTCCAATACAAAGACATAGGTTAACAGAGTAGATACATGAACAGGACCCACAATTTTACTGAATATAGGAAACACATTTTAGTAACAAAGACAATGCTACTTCAGAGTAAAAGGCTGGAAAAAAATTTCAATCAAGTGGTTTCAAGAATAAAACTAGAGTAAACATTCTAATAGCCAATAAAATACTTTCAACCAAAAATTATCAAAAGAGGTGGGGAAGGACACATCATACACATCAAAGGATAAATCACTGACATGAAGTCTCAATTTTGAGCATCTATTCCCCAAATGCAAGGGCATTCATATTTGTAACTTTAACTAAGAAACTTTAACCTCAAAACACAATTGAACCTCACACAATAATAGTGGGATATTTCAACACATGAATCTAACCAATGAACAGATCGCGGAAACAGAAAGTAAACAAAGACATAGTGAAACTAGCAGAAATAATAAGCCAAATGTATTTAACAAATATCTATAGGAGATTTCACCCTAAAACAAAAGATTGTACCTTCTTCTCAGCTCTTCATGCTATCATCTCCAAAATTGACTACATAATTGGTCACAAAACATTCAACAAAGACAAGAAGATTGAAATTATTCCATGCATTCTATCATATCACCACAGACTAAAGCTGGTCTTCAATAACAGTAAAAACAACAGAAAGCCCACATACTCATGGAAACTGAGCAATGATCTACTCCATGAGAGCTTGATCAGGGAAGAAAGAAAGAAATTAGAGACTTCCTAGAATTAAACAAAAATGAAGGCACGGCATATCCAAACTTACGGGACACAATGAAACCAGTGTTAATAGGAAAATTCATAGCACTGAGGGCCTTCATAAAAAAATGTAGAGATTCTACACTAACAACTTAAACTTAAACTAGTACATCTAAAAGATGTAGAACAAAAGAAGCAAATATACTAAAGAGGAGTAGACTGCAGGAAATAATAAAAAACAGAGTTGAAATTAATCAATTAGAACAAAGAGAATTATAAAAAAGTTTCAACAAAATCAGGAGTTAGTTCTTTGAGAAAATCAACAAGATAGATAAACCCTTAGCCAAACTAATTAAAGGCTATAGAGACAGCATCCAAATGAACAAAATCAGAAATGAAAAGGGTGATAAAACAGAAACTGAGGAAATTTTAAAACATCATAAGATCTTACTACAAAAGCCTATACTCAACAAAACTGGAAAATCTATATGAAATACATGGTGTTCTAAACAGATACTAAATATCAAAGTTAAATGAAGAACAGATAAGCTATATAGACAGTCCCATAATCCCTAATGAAAAAGGAGCATTCATTTAAAGTCTCCCAACCCCCAACCCCCCCCCCCCCCAAAAAAAAGATTAAGACCAGAAAGGCAGAACTCTTTCAGATCTAGAAGACCTAATACCAATACCTCTCAAACTGTTCCGGAAAATAGAAACAGAAGGAAAACCAACTAATTCATTCTATGATGCTACAGTTACACTGATACCTAAACCACACAAAGACCCAAATAAAAATACAACTTCAGAATAATTTCACTTATGAATATCAATGCAAAAATATTCAATAAAGCTCTCACAGATGAAATCCAATACAAATCAAAAAATCATTCACCACAATCATGTAGGCTTTATCCTTGGGATGCAGAGATGTTTCAATATATGGAAATTCATCAACATAATCCACTATGTAAACAAACTCAGAGAAAGAAATCACATGATCATTTCATTAGTTGCTGAAGAAACCCTTGGATAAATGCAACACGCTTTCATATTAATGGTCTTAGAAAGATAAGGAATTCAAGGTACATACATAAACACAATAAAAACAATGTAAAGCAAACCAACAGCCAACATCAAGTAAGAGTAACTTGAAGCAATTCTACTAAAATCAGAGACAAGGCAAGGCTTCCCAGTACCTCCTTATTTAGTCAATATAGTACTCCAAGTTCTAGCTAGAGCAATTGGACAACAAAAAGGAAGTCAATGACACAAATTAGAAAGGAAGAAGTGAAGCTATCAGTATTTGCAGAAGATAGAATAATATATATGAGTTATCACAAAAATTCTACCAGAGAACTCCTACATCTGATAAACAACTTCAGCAAAGTGGCTGGATATAAAATTAACTCTAACAAATCAGCATTCCTCTACACAAAGGATAAATGGACTGAGAAAGAAATTAGGGAAACAACACCCTTCACAATAGTTACAACTAAAATAAAATGACTTAGTATGACTCTAACCAAGCAAGTGAAAGATCTGCATGACAAGAATGTCAAGTCTCTGAAGAAAGATATCAAAGAAGACCTAAGAAGGTGGAAAGAACAACCCTGCCTATGGATTGTCAGGATTAATAGAGTAAAAACCTGACCATCTTACCAAAGGCAGTCTACAGATTCAATGCAATCCCCATCAAAATTTCAAATCAATTCTTCACAAAGACAGAAAGAACAATTAAAAAATTCATCTAGAATAATAAAATACAAAAGGATAACAAAAACTATTTCCAAAATAAAAAAAACTTCTGGGGGAATCCTCATCCCTGACCTCAAGCTGTATTACAGAGCACTAGTGATAAAAACCACATGGTATTGGTATAGAGACAGACAGGTTGATTGGTAGAATAGAATTGATGACCCAGAAATAAACCCACACTCTATGCTCACTTTATCTTTGACAAAGAGGCCTAAACCATCCAGTGGAAATAAACCCTCTTCAAGAAATGGTGCTGGTCTAACATGAGGTATGCATGTAGAAGAATGCAAATTGATTCATTTTTATGACAAATTTATGTCGATCAAGGACCTGCACATAAAACCAGATATGCTTAATCTAATAGTAGAGAAATGGGGAAGAAATCTCGAATTCATCTGCTCAGTGTAAAATTTCCTGAAGACAACACCAATGGCTCAGGCTGTGAGATCAGCAATCAACAAATGGGACCTTATGAAACTGAAAATCTTCTGTAGGACAAAGGATACTGTCCACAGGACAAAATGGCAACATATAAATTTGGAAAAGATCTTTACCAACCATATATCTGATATAGAGTTAATGTCCAAAATATACAAAGAGCTCAAGAAATTAGACTCCAGAAAACCAAATTACCCTATCAAAAAATGGGGTACAGTGCTAAACAAAAAATCCTCAAATGAGGAATTTTGAGTGGCCTGGAATCACCTTAAGAAATGGTCAGCATGCTCAGTCATCAGGGAAGATGACCCTGAGATTTCCCCTTATATCAATCATAATGACTAAGATCAAAAACTCAGGCTATAGCAGATATTGGTAAATATGTGGAGAAAGGGGTACACTCTTTCATTGCTGGTAGGGTTGCACGCTGATACAACCACTTTGGAAATCAATCTGGTGGTTTCTCAGAAAATTGGAAATAGTTCTACCTGAAGATCCAGCTATACTACTACTGGGCATATACCCAAAAGATACTCTAATATATAACAAGGACACATGTTCCATTATGTTCATAGCAGCCTTATTTATAATAGCTAGAAGCTGGAAACAAGCTGGATGTCCCTCAACAGAAGAATGGATACAGAAAATATGGCACATTTACACAATGGAATACTTACTACTCAGGTATTAAAAACAATGAATTCACAATTTTTTCAGATAAATGGATGGAACTAGAAAATATCATGAGTGAGGTAACACAGACCCAAAAGTAAATATGTGGTAATAAGTGGATATTAGACCAAATACTCAGAATACCCGATTCAACCCAAAGACAATATGGATCTTAACAAGAAGGAAGGTCAAAGTGTGGATGCTTCAATCCTACTTAGAGTGGGAAACAAAATAATACAGTAGGCAGAGGAAGGGACAACCTGGGTAGGAGATGGCAGGGAAAAGGAAAAGAGGGGACAGGATCAGGTATGGGAAGAGACAGGAGAGATGTCCAGAGGGCCAAGAGAATGAATAGAAATATGTAGCAGTAGAGGGGGAACCAAAAGAAAGCCCCAGATGGGATGTAAGAGGTTCCCATGACACAATGGGGTTGAAATTAACAGAAATATCCAACAGTGGGGAAATAGGACCTGAAGAGAACACCTCCAATAGATAGATATGGACCCCAGTGGAGAGTTGGGGTCACTCATCCATGTCAAAATCTTTAACCCAAAATTGTTCCTGTCTAAAGGAAACACAGGAACAAAAATGGAGTAGAAATTGAAGGAAAGGCTATCCAGAGCCCTCCCCACTCTGGTAACCATCCCATCTGCAGAAAGCAAACCCCAGCACTATTACTGATGCCAAGAAGTACTTACAGACAGGAACCTGGTATAACTGTCCTTTGAGAGTTTCTGCCAACACCTGACTAAGACAGATGCATATACTCACAACCAACCATTAGACTGAGCCTGGATAACCCAAAAGAAGGACTGAAAGAGCTTAAGGGATTTGCATCCCCACAGGAAGAACAACAATGTCAGTTAACTGGACCCCTCAGAGCTCCCAGGGGCAAAGTCACCAAACAAAGTATATACACAAGTCATTCCATGCCTTCTGCTACATATGAAGCAGAGGATGGCCTTATCTGGCATCAGTTGGAGGGGAGGCCCTTGGTCTTATAGAGGCTTGTTGCTCCAGTATAGGGGGATGCTAGAAGGGTGAGGCAGGTGTGGGTGATGAGCATCCTCTTAGAGGTAAGGAGGAGAGAGGAGGGTCAGAGGTTTGTGGGGGGAAGATCAGGAAGTGGGACAACATTTGAAATGTAAATAAATAAAATAATTAATAAAAAATTAAGTTATAAAAAAGAACAATATGAGGAACCAATATATCTTATGTAAATTTGTTGAATGGCCCACCATTCTCTTGTTTTTTAATATCATGTTCTTCATAAACAAATAATTACTGTTTCTTTCCATGTTCTTATTTCCAGTCTGATCTCCATGCTTCTTCCTGTGCTTCCTGCTCTTATCTCAAGAGACTGCCCCCTACTTCCTGAACTAGGATTAAATGCCATATTTTTGTTCCATTTTTATTTTCCTATAACTTTCCACATTATTGTTCAAAAGATAGGCTTTTGTTGCCAGTTAACTTTATCTGGCTTTAGTTATCCCCCATAAGTAGGTTAATTTTCTGCCAACTTAACACAAACTAAAACATCTGAGAAAGTGGAGCTAAAATTCAGAAAATGACTCCATGAGATCAGATTGCAGGCAAGCCTGTAGGGCATTTTCTTGGTTAGTAATCAATGAAGGAGAGTGAAGCCCATTGAGAGTGGTGCCATTGTTGGACTTGTGGACTTAGGTTCTATAGTAAGCCTTGGAAAGCAAGCCAGTAAGTTCCATCCCTCAGTATCCTCTGAATCAGCTTCTGCCTCCAGTTTCCTAATCTGCTTGAGTTCCTACTCTCACTTCTTTCGATGATGAGCTGTTATATGAAACTGGAAATGAAATAAAACCTTTTCTTCCTAACTTGCTCTTATTCATGGTATTTCATCACAATAATAGTAACCCTAATTAAAAACATACAAAAATTATTTTTTTGAATTTACATTTATATATATTCTATTGAACACATATTTAAAACATAGGTTTCTAGACCTAATTTTGGTTAAAATTGCATGGTACAAGTTATCTAATTTGGGAAAAGGGAAAAAAATAGAAACTTCAATCTGGGAGAAAGCTAAATATAAATGAATAAGAAGAAGAAAGAAGGGTGGCCGCCATCTTTGCTCCTGTGACTGAACAGCCAAATACAGACAGGTACAAAGAGATCACCCCAGTATAAGATCACTTGGGACACAGCCCTCCAGGGCTCCACCTGCACCCAGGAGCTGGGCAGCACCAAAGCCTTCTGTGCACCTATCCTGCCAGGGAACCTCTTCCCTGCAGGAAGTCCCACAGTTAGAGGGTGTCCAACATTTAGAGGTGAAGCTGCCACCATCTTTGCTATTGTGACTGAGCATCCAGGTGCAGCCAGGTATGCAGAGATCAGCCTAGTAGAAGATCACTTGGGAAACTACCCTCCAGGGCATTCAGGAGGTAGGCAGCACCACAGTCAGCTGTGCACCTAACATGCCAGGGGATATGTGCCCCGCAGGGAGTCCTGCAGTTAGAGGTGAGGCCACCATCTTCACTCCTGTGACTGGGCAGACTATTAGAGCCAGGAAAGCAGAGAACACCGAAGTGTAAGATCACTTGGGACTCGGTCTGGCAGGGCCCCAACTGCAGCCAGGAGTTGGGGAGCCCCACAGCAATCTGTGCCTGGGAAAGCCAGTCACCCAGGGGTGCTGAGATAGGATTGCATGCATACAGGAGGGACAAGCACCAGCCAGTGACAGCAGGACCAACACACACAAGAGATAACCAGATGGCAAAAGGCAAACATATGAATGTTACTAACAAAAATCAAGGCAATGTGGCACCATCTAAACCCAACTCTCCCACAACAGCAAGTCCAGGATACATCAACACACCAGAAAAGGAAGATTTGGATTTAAAATCACATGTCATGATGCTGATAGAAAGCTTCAAGAAGGACGTAAATAATTCCCTTAAAGAAATACAGGAGAACACATGTAAACAGAGAGAAGCCCTTAAAGAACTACAGGAAAGTACAATAAAACAGGTGAAGGAATTGAACAAAACCATCCAGGATCTAAAAATGGAGGTAGAAACAATACAGAAATCATAACGGGAAACAACTATGGACATAGAAAACCCAGAAAAGAAGTAAGGAGTTGTGGATGCAAGAATCAACAACAGAATACAAGAGATAGAAGAAAGAATCTCAAATGCAGAAGATACCACAGAAAGGATTGACACAACAATCAAAGAAAATGCAAAATGCAAAAAGCTCCTGACCCCAAATATCCAGAAAATTGAGATAAAAATAACAAGACCGAACCTAAACATTATAGGTATAGAAGAGAGTGAAGATTTCCAAATTAAGGGTCAGTAAATGCCTTCCACAAAATTATAGAAGAAAACTTCCCTAACCAAAAGAAAGAGATGCCCATGAATATGCAAGAAGCCTACCGAACGCCAAATAGATTTGACCAGAAAAGAATTTCCTACCATCACATAATAATTAAAACACTAAATGTACTAAACAAAGAAAGAATGTTAAAAGCAGTAAGGGGAAAAGGTCAAGTAACATATAAAAGCAGACCTATCAGAATTACACCAAACTTTCTCACCAGAGACTGTGAAAGACAGAAGAGCCTGGGCAGATGTCATACAGACACTTTGCGAATACAAATGCCAACCCAGACTGCTATATCCAGCAAATCTCACAATTACCATAGATGGAGAAACCAAGGTATTCCATGACAAAAACAAATTTGCACAGTATATTTCTACAAATCCAGCCCTTCAAAGGATAATGAATCGAAAACACCAAGAAAATGAGGAAACTACACACTATAAAAAGCAATAAATAAATCTTCTTTCAACAAACCCAAAGAAGATAACCACACAAACGTAAAAATTTCATCAAAAATAGCAGGAAGCAACAATCACTATTCCTTAATATCTCTTAACATCAGTGGACTCAATTCACCAATAAAAGACATAGACTAACAGATTGGATACGGAAATAGGACCCAACATTTTGCTGCATACAAGAAATGCATCTCAGTTTAAAAGGCAAATACTAACTCAGAGCAAAATGTTGGAAAACAGTTTTCCAAGCAAATAGTCCCAGGAAACAAGCTGGAGTAGCCATTCTAGTATCCAATAAAATAAACTTTCAACCAAAAGTCATCAAAAAAGACACAGAAAGATACTTTGTACTCATCAAAGGAAAAATCTACCAAGAAGAACTCTCAATTTTGAACATCTACGCTCCAAATACAAGGGTACCCTCATTTATAAAAGAAACTCTACTATAGCTTAAAGCACACATCACACCACACACAATAATTGTGGGTGGCTTAAACAACCCAATATCATCAATGGACAGATCAGGGAAACACAAACTAAACAGAGACACTCACAGAAGAAGTTTTGGACCAAATGGATTTAATAAATATCTATAGAACATTTCATCCTTAATAAAAAGAATATACCTTCTTCTAAGCATCTCATGGTACCTTCTCCAAAATTGACCATATAATTGGCCACAAAACAGACCTCAACAGATATAAGATCGAACTAACCCCATGCCTCCTATTAGATCATTATGGATTAAGGGTGGTCTTCAATATCAACAAAAACAATAGAAAGCCATATACACATGAAAGCTGAATAATGCTCTACTGAATGATACCTAGGTCAAGGAAGAAATAAGGAAAGAAATCAAAGACATTTTAGAATTTAATGAAAATGAAGGTACAACACACCCAAATTTATGGGACACAATGAAAGCAGTGCTACGAGGAAAATTCATAGCAC
This sequence comes from Apodemus sylvaticus, assembly GCF_947179515.1. Taxonomy (NCBI): domain Eukaryota; kingdom Metazoa; phylum Chordata; class Mammalia; order Rodentia; family Muridae; genus Apodemus; species Apodemus sylvaticus. The sequence continues at coordinate 36,005,722 of NC_067495.1, forward strand.
TGAGTGCCTACAAAAAGAAGCTGGAGAGAGCATACACTAGCAGTTTAACAGCACACCTGAAAGCTTTAGAACAGAAAGAATGTAACACACCAAAGAGGAGTGGAAAGCAGGAAATCATCAAACTCAGGGCTGAAATCCACCAAGTAGAAACAAAAACGAACTATACCAAGTATCAACAAGACTAGGAGTTGAATCTTTGAGAAAATCAACAACCTAGATAAACCTTTAGCCAGACTAACCAGAGGGAGCAGAGATAGTACCCAAATTAAAAAAATCAAAAATGAAAAGGGAGATAACAACAGAAATTGAGGAAATTCAAAAAAAAATCATCAGATCCTACTACAAAAGTCTATACTCACCACAACTGGAGAATCTGGAGGAAATGGACAATTTCCTAGACAGATACTAAACACAAAAATAAATCAGGATCAGATAGATCATCTAAACAGTCCCATAACCCCTAAAGAAATAAAAGGGTCATAGAAAGTCTCCCAACCAAAGAAAGCACGGGACCAGATGGCTTTAGTACAGAATTCTATCAGGCATTCAAAGAAGACCTAACACCAATACTCTTTGAACTATTCCACAAACTAGAAACAGAAGAAACACCACCATACTCATTCTATGAATCCACAATTTCACTGATACCAAAACCACACAAAGATCCAACAAAGAAAGAAAATTTTAGACCAATTTTCCTTATGAATATTGATGCAAAAATACTCAATAAAATTCTTACCAACCAAATCCAAGAACACATCAAAGTGATCATCCACCATGATCAAGTAGGCTTCATCCCAGTGATGCAGGGATGTTTGAATATACAGAAAAACATCAATGTAATCTACTACATAAAAAAAAAAATCTCAAAGAAAAAAAACACATGATCCTTTCATTAGATGCTGAAAAGGCATTTGAAAAAATTAAGTATCCTTTCTCGTTAAAGGTCTCGGAAAGAAGATGAATTCAAGACCATACATAAACATAGTAAAAACAATATACAACAAACCAGTAGCCAACATCAAACTAAATGGAGAGAAACTTGAAGCAATCCCACTAAAATCAGGGACCAGACAGGGCTTCCCGCTCTCTCCATATTTATGTAATATAGTACTTGAAGTTCTAGCTAGACAACGAAAGGAGATCAAAATGGTACAAATTGGAAAAAAAAGTCAAATTATCAATATTTGCAGATGATATATTATACTTAAGCGACCCAAAAAACTCCACTAGAGAATTCCTACAGCTGATAAACAAGTTCAGCAAAGTGGCCAGATATAAAATTAACTCGAGCAAAAGCCTTCCTATATACAAAGTATAAACAGGCTAAGAAAGATATTAGGGAAATGATACCCTTCACAATAACCACCAACAATATAAAGTAGGTGGGTATGACTCTAACCAAACAAGTGAAAGATCTGTATGAAAAGAACTTCAAGTCTCTGAAGAAAGAAATCAAGGAAGACCGCAGAAGATGGAAAAATATTCCAAGCTGGTTGATTGGCAGGACTAATATATTAAAATTGCCGAAAGCAATATGCAGATTCAATGCAATCCCCATCAAAATCCCAACTCAATTCTTCATAGAGTTAGAAAGAGCCAAAAAAAAAAAAAAAGAGCAATTCGCAAATTCATCTGGAATAACAAAAAACCCACAATAGCTAAAATTATTCTCAACAGTTAAAGAACTTCTGAGGGATTCACCATCCCTGACCTCAAGTAGTACTACAGAGAAATAGTGATAAAAAGTGCATGGTATTGGTATGGTGACAGGCAGGTAGATAAATGGAACAAGATTGAAGACCCAGAAATGAACCCACACACCTATGGTCACTTGATCTTTGACAAAGCAGCTAAAACCATGCAGAGGGGGAAAAAGATAGCCTTTTCAACAAATGGTGCTGGTTCAACTGGAGGTCAGCATGCAGATGAATGCAAATCGATCCATTCTTATCTCCTTTCACTAAGCTCAATTCGTAGTGGATCAAGGACCTCCACATGAAACTAATAGAAAAGAAATTGGGGTTTTTGTATTCTCCTGGATTTCTTTCAATGATTTTTGTGTTTCCCTTGCAAGGGCTTCTAACTTTTGATCCATTTTCTCCTGAATTTCTTTATGTATGACCTTCATGTGTTCCTGTACCAGCATCATGACCAGTGATTTTAAATCCAAATCTTGTTTTACTGGTGTGATTGGGTATCCAGGACATGTTGGTAGAGGAGAATTGGGTTCAGATGTTGCCATATTGCCTTGATTTCTGTTAGTGACGTTCCTGCGTTTGCCTTTTGCCATCTAGATCTCACTGGTGTTAGTTTATCTTGTCAGTGCTGGACTCACCAGTGCAAGCTGCCCCTTCCCAGTTGGCCTCAACTGGAGGTCAGCATGCAGAAGAATGCGAATTGATCCATCCTTGTCTCCTTGTACTAAGCTCAAATCCAAATGGATCAAGGACCTCCACATAAAGCCAGACACTCTGAAGCTAATAGAAAAGAAACTGGGGAAGACCCTTGAGGACATCGGTACAGGGAGAAAGTTTCTGAACAGAACACCAATAGCGTATGCTCTAAGAGCAAGAATTGACAAATGGGACCTCATAAAATTACAAAGTTTCTGTAAGGCAAAGGACACCATCAAGAGGACAAATCGGCAACCAACAAATTGGGAAAAGATCTTCACCAATCCTACATCAGATAGAGGGCTAATATCCAATATATATAAAGAACTCAAGAAGTTAGACTCCAGAAAACCAAACAACCCTATTAAAAAATGGGGTACAGAGTTAAACAAAGAATTCTCACCTGAAGAACTTCGGATGGCGGAGAAGCATCTTAAAAAATGCTCAACTTCATTAGTCATTAGGGAAATGCAAATCAAAACAACCCTAAGATTTCATCTTACACCAGTCAGAATGGCTAAGATTAAAAATTCAGGAGACAGCAGGTGTTGGAGAGGGTGTGGAGAAAGAGGAACACTCCTCCACTGCTGGTGGGGTTGCAAATTGGTACAACCACTCTGGAAATCAGTCTGGCGGTTCCTCCGAAAACTGGGCACCTTACTTCCAGAAGATCCTGCTATACCACTCCTGGGCATATACCCAGAAGACTCCCCACCATGTAATAAGGATACATGTTCTACTATGTTCATAGCAGCCCTATTTGTAATTGCCAGATGCTGGAAAGAACCCAGGTATCCCTCAACAGAAGAGTGGATGAAAAAATGTGGTATATCTACACAATGGAGTACTATTCAGCCATTAGAAACAATGAATTCATGAAATTCTTAGGCAAATGGATGGAGCTAGAGAATATCATACTAAGTGAGGTAACCCAGACTCAAAAGGTGAATCATGGTATGCACTCACTAATAAGTGGATATTAACCTAGAAAACTGGAATACCCAAAACATAATCCACACATCAAATGAGGTACAAGAAGAAAGGAGGAGTGGCCCCTGGTTCTGGAAAGACTCAGTGAAACAGTATTCAGCAAAACCAGAACGGGGAACTGGGAAGGGGTGGGTGGGAGGACAGGGGAAGAGAAGGGGGCTTGCGGGACTTTCGGGGAGTGGGGGGGCTAGAAAAGGGGAAATCATTTGAAATGTAAATAAATTATATAGAATAATAATAAAAAAAAAAAGAAATTGGGGAAGAGCATTGAGCACATGGGCACAGGGGAAATTTTCCTGAACAGAACACCAATATTGTGCTTGTTGTTTGTTTGTTGGTGTTATTGCTCTTTTTCTTGTAAGGTGTGTGTGTGTGTGTGTGTGTGAATGTGTGGGTGTTTTAGTTCATTTATTTTTTTGCTTGTTTCCTTGTTTTGTAAAGAGAGAGTGAAGAGAGGGTTTGGACTTGGGTGGGTGAAGATGTGAGGAAGAACTGGTAGTAGTTGGAGGAAGGGAAAGCTTCCTTTTCTGACTATGACTCATTTCAGCACATATTCTGATACATTCCAACCACAACCACATTCATTTTTAAAGGCCAGCAAGTCTATTATGAGCTTTAATCTAGCTTGAATTTTTTAAAACTATACTGTGAGGAAGGTCATTTCTTTACCACACATTTTTTTTCAGGCTCTGAGGCTATGATTATGGTGATACAAGTTTAATATCACTTTTTAAATTACCCACACAGATTTGTATACTCCATTTAAATATACATCAAAACTAAACATTGGGACAAGGCTGCATTACAAAATGAGACATTAGAAATCTAATGATAAAGTACAAACTGTACATATGAGCAGTAGAATGAACCTCAAAAGACCACAGATAATCCTGAATGTAGCAGCTAGGAGTCTATTAGATGCAAATAACCCTTCTAGCCTAGGCCACTTACTACTCTTTGCTCTCTACACTTCCAATGTTAAATCTCAGACTTTCCAATGTCTGTCACACTGGCCAAATCCATACAACTGTAGTAAACAGGTGACAGCATAAGCTTATGAGAACACAGCTGTTTATATTATTTTTAGGTTCTAGAGTATTATTTTCACAAAATATGTGCATATGATGCATTTTGATCATATTTCAACCATTTAAAGTTCATTACAACTACATTTCAAGATATCAACCACTTTTTAACAAGGTAAATTATCCTGAAATCTAGGTGAATGAAAAAAATTATAGGCATGAGGATAACTTTAATTTCAGAAAAAAAGAAATAATTTGCCAATGTGTATCATTTTATATTAGGGTATATTTTTATTTGTAATCTAGGTATGAGCATTTATCTTATATTTTATCTAACAAACATACATGAGACTGACTGGACTATTTATATACAATAGCAAGTTATCATTAAGAGTTTGCTCCTTGTATACCCCTTGTTATTTACTATCTCTTATAATAGTCAATTAACCTCTGATTGTGGAACCCATCTGCAGCCACTACTGGCTTTGTTAACAAATAATCGAAGATTCAACTAGTCAAAATGTCTTCTAACCCTACCGTAAACTGCTAGGATATAATAGCTAATCATTCCCTAGGAACTGTCTTGGATGTACTACATGAAGTAGCACCTGCTCAAAATGTCAGATATTCAACACTGTTATAGACTCAGAACCTTACCCATGAACAATTTTTATACCATTTCCAGTTTGCTTTCCTGTTGCTGCACATTGAGGACTTTTTTGATGCTATTAGCTTAAAACTTCATTATTTCAGGGATTTGTCATCACTAATAAACCAGCTCTTCAAATGCCCTTGAATAACAACAATACTAGGTAGAATATGTTAAATTGCCCTGAAGAAAACAGATTCAGTCAAAAAAGATCATTCAAATATCTTTCCATATTGCTTTCTGATACTAAAAGCAATATAAAATCAGAGAAAAATAAAAAAAAATATGGTGTTTTATGGCTTAGTAACAACTTAGAGGAGTGCTGTGAAAAAGAAAAACAAAATCATACTTTGTTTATACTATACTTTTTTAAAAAATCGGATTTTCCTCAAATGTGTTCTAAATATATCCATTTTCAGTGAGTACCCAATTTTCCTAGTTTAATATTACAAAGGAACCACTGTTTAGGTGTTGCATATGGCTTACTCTTGTGGTGATTAATGTGCACAGATGCCTTTACTAACATCTTTATATCAGAAGTTGGTAATTTTCTTTCTAAATATCAATTTATACTCTGCCATTACTACTGAGAATGACTGGGAAGACTGCTTTTGTTGGTCTCACATCTTTGCATGTCCACACCATCCTATGATTTGGGAGAAAAATCACTTGTTGTTATTTTAGGTGCATGAGGTAGTTCAGACTTCCTTTACTCCTATTTTCTGTATGATTATGTTTGGCCTTTGCAGAACAGCAGAGGGAAGGGACCACCATGAGCTCAAAGGTAAAGCAAATATCTATTTATTGCCTCTAGAGGTACATGGATATCTAATAGCTTTGTTGTTACATTACTTTTTGGGGTCAATTCCTGGGGTCAATTACTTTCATTTAGGGGCCGAATGAAAGTAAACACCTAATGACGATCATGAGAATGTGGCCAGCTAGAAAGGAGAAGAGAATACTAGGGAGTGCTAAACAAAGTGCATCATGTTCGGGTTCTATAGTTCAACCAACTACTAAGTAGCCCGTTTATACTGGACTCCATCTATTGGAAGATAAGCTCTCCTTTTTTCCATTTATTTATTTATTTATTTATTTATTTATTTATTTCCCCACTCACTTTAAATCCCATTCACGGTCCCCTCACACTCTTCTCCCCATCAACCCTCCACTCCCATCGTCCTTCCCCTGAGTACCAACCCACCCTAGCCCATCAAGTCAGTTGAGGAATAGACACATCCTCTCCCACTGAGGCAAGACAAGAAAGTCCAGTTAGGGAAACAGGATCCATGGGCTGGCAACAGAGTCAAGAACTGTGCCTGCTCCAATTGCGGGAACTGCATGAAGAACAGGCTGTACAACTGCTGCATATAACTGGGGGACCTAGCTCCTTGGTTGATGGTTAAGTTTGGTTGCAGATTCTTGGAGCCCACAAGGGTCCATGTTAGTTGCTTCTCTTAGTCTTCTTATAGGGTCCCTATCCCCTCTATGTCCTTCTATCCTTCCCCCCAATTCTTCCACAAGACTCCCTAAGCTGCATCTAATGTTTGGCTGTGGGTCTGTATATCTATTTTGGTCAGCTACTGGGTGGAGCCTCTCAGAGGACAGTTATACTAGGCTCCTGTCTGCAAACATAACAGAGTATCATTAATATGTAGGAATTGGGATGTGTCTCAATTTGGGCCAGTCATTGGTTGGCCATTCTGTAGTTTTCTGCTCCATCTATGTCCCTGAATTTCTTGTGGGCAGGTAAATTTGGGGGAGAAAGTTTTGTGTGTGTGTGTGTGGGGGGGGGTTCCTTACCCCTCCACTGGGATTCCTGCCTGACAATTGCAGGTGGCTACTTCAGGTTCCATATCTCCTACTGCCCAGAGTCTCAGCTAGAGTGACCCTCATAGACTCCCTAGTGCTATCCTTAAACATGAGTACTGTGGTTTTCAGGAGCTTAAAGCCTAGAGGCACTGTCACACAAGCATTAGTGAAAAACCATGGTATGATCACAGAAGAAAGTTCAATTTCTTAATCAAGTAGCAAGCTGTAAGCCTATCTTAGTTGCCAGCAGACCCATCTGGACACGTAGAATATTACAAGAAAAATGTAGTTTTGTTTGAAAGGTGGGGTATGGACTTTTAAGAAATGAGAGAGGACAGAAAATTTTACCTGACATAGACTTTAAAGAACAAGAAGAAACATAAAGCACGGTAGTGTAAACCTTAAATTTCAGCACTCAAAATGTAGAGACATACGGATCTCTGTAAGTTTGAAGTCAGCCTGATCTACACAGTAAATTTCGGGCCAGCCAGGGCTGTGTAGTGAGAACATGCCTCAAAAAAAAAAAAAAGTATTCATGGATCCTGGCTAAAACAATAAAACTTATCAGCAAAATAAAAGTATAAAATCTTGGAGAAAGTGGCACTAAGTATTTTGATAATATCCATGCCTTTAATAAGGAAGATTCCCTACCAAAACCATAGAATACAGAATAAGAAAGAAGATAAATGTCATAAAAGGTCTTCTGGCTTATTTCAGGATGTCTATAGAAGTAGTATAGTTATCAGACAGAATTCAATACAGTTCTATAGTAACAGATTCCAAGTGCTGCAACACTACATGAGCACAAGAGTAGCTCCCTTACAGCTAGGTTAGATGGCATAAAGAGAGAGAGATGGACTTTATGTATCCAGGAGGTCAAAGTCAGCTTATAGAGAAAACATTCCTGACTAGTAAGAATTTGAAACACTTCTCAGTATAGATAGGAGTCTCAGCCTCTTCTGAACCCCAGGATTCAAGTTTTATATTCAGTGGGTATGTTTTTAGAAACTTCTCCAAATTTGGTAACATCCATCACCCAAAATACAATCCAGATAATAATGAGTCATGGTTAAAATGTTTAGGTATTTACAGTAGATAAAATGTGTATTAGTTGGCCCATGGCCTGAAATTTCTAATAGGACCGGTTAAGGCTGGTATTTGTTCATTATGATAGTCAATTCCTTTAGGAAAATCAAAGAAACAGAGGCTTGATTATTAGTTTATGAAGAGGTTTTTGCATTTAATGTGATTTCTCCACATGATCTGGAGATGTTCATATTATTTACTTGTACTTTCTGGGTACATACTTGTTTTACCTTCTCTTTTCAGGCTTCAGAGGAGAGCCAGGGCAATGCAGGCCAAGACAGAGAACGGGGGTGGAGAAAGCACAGTTTGATATTGAAAATTTCTCTCTCTCTTTTTTTTTTCATTTGGAATTCATCTTCTGCCTCATTCTTATTACCCTTTTGCTGTAAGTGTTTCAGGGAGAATGATTCAACATTATCTCTGGAGAAAAACAGCCGTGTCTAAAATTTAGACTCACAGCAGCTTGTTCTATTTATTAATTGTTGTTCAGCTACTCTTATAAATTCTCCCTTTTCCTCAAATTAGAAATGACCCTCATTAGTTTACTGCATCAGGTATGTGCTTGGCTTCAGTTCATTAATTTTAAGATAATTGTGAAAGGAATAAAAGTAGGAGATGACAGAATCTCATATAGACTATGTACATCTATGCTTACTTCTCCACTAAGCTTGAACAAAGCCCTGAGTCATATTTAAGTGATCATTAAAACATGTGATTGAATCATTATTTGTTACTTAAAATGCAAGTAAACCCAAGCAGGGAACTGTATTAAAAGCTTGTGGAACAAGACAAATCCATAGCAATAAGCAGGTATCAATAACCAATAAGTTAACATTTCTGTTCCTTACTCAGTTTATTATAGTGTAAGACTCAAACTATGGACATTCAGGCAAAAATCAGTATGAACAGGGATTTAAAACATCTGACTAATTTTCAAAGAATTTGTTGTCTCCTCAGGCAGAAAGGATAACTTGAGCTCCAGCTTCCCTTGAATTCAAAAGTCTTGTAGTGTCTCTCTGTCTCTCTGTCTCTGTCTCTCTGTCTGTCTCTCTGTCTCTGTCTCTCTGTCTCTGTCTCTCTGTCTCTCTGTCTCTCTGTCTCTCTCTCTCTCTCTCTCTCTCTCTCTCTCTCTCTCTCTCTCTCTCTCTCTTTCTCTCTCTCTCTCCCCTCACCTCCCTCCCTCTCTCCCTCCCTCCCTCTCCCTCCCACTCCTGCTTGTGGATCAGGAGGTAGCTCTCAGCTATTGCTCCAGCATCACACTTGCCTGTCGTTAAGCTCCCTGACAGGATGATCATGGACTCTAATCCTCTGGAACTGTGAACCCCACTAAATGCTTTTAAAGTTGCCTTTGTTATGGTGTCTCTTCACATAAATAAATAAAAAAAAAAAACCAACTAGGACACTAGCCTCTATCCTACACAGAGTGAGCCTTAGCACTTTTGCTTCTTCCATTCAAAGGAAGCCTTTAACTGCTTCTGTTTTGTTGCTGGCCATGATAATGAGGCTAAGACAACTTATTATCCTGATACACATAAAACACAGCCTAGAAATAGAGCACTCTAAATGCTATCTCCTATTCTGTCTAAAGAAATCTAATTCCTCATCTCTGGGCTAGACTCTGAATGCACAGAGAAAATAAAGAGATGGAAAGGAGATCAAACCAGATCAAAATCCTCAAAGCTGTACTGGATATAGGACCCTTTTGCTTTAGGAATTTATTCATCAGAAAACCAAGGGCAGCAAAGGATGTCCTATAACAGATTACTAAGTACCTCTGAAGGCATGTGACATAGACTTAAGGAAAACATTTACCCCACTACTGAATATTCAGTAACCTTCTGTCTATGCCAGTGAGCTCTCACTGGAGTAAAACATATACAACAAACAAAGTTAGAAAAAGTACAAAAAATTCTAGACTGACATTTGTTATTCTTGTTATTTTGTACTTTAAATTCTAACAAAGTATTCAAGTCAAGAGCAACAAATCAAGCAAGAATCTGCTCATTGGCTTTTCTACTGATGTTTTCACCCAGCCTCCAGGATATTAAAAGGAAATTGGCATACAGAAACCTTTTTATCTTCCGTGATCAAAATTGCCTGGCCAGAATGGTATGTGAGCCACAGGATCTTCAAAGAATGAAATAAATCCATTCTAGGAAGACGGGAGTGTTATGCTGGCCATTTCTTCTCTTGCCTTGGGAACAGAGTGTATTAGAGAAGAGAAATGGACAATTCTGAGAGGCAATTAGGTTCTAGTTGAAGTTAGAGGACAATTAGGCTTTAGAGAATGCTGTACTAGGACAATCATCTGTTTACAGACTATCAACCTCAGATTCAGCTGGAGGGCTTGCTGGAAATTCAAATTCTCTGCCTCTACCTCTGACTCACAGAATCTGAAGTGGCATCCAGGAATGTAGCTTTTAATAAGCCCTCCAGGTACTTATTATATAAAAATGCTGAAAATGAGAAATGTTAACCAAACCTATAGCATCCACACTAAAACACATGACCCTAAAACAGTGACACAGAGTTCTTGCAAATGCATGGAAGGTTCAGAAACACATTGGACCCATACAGGAAGATCTTACTAAGGAAAACAGATGTAATAACAATACTTGTAAGAACTAGCTGTAAAATTAACTGAATACTTTCTTTTTTATTTTATTTCTTCAAATATTTTTATTAATAATTTTATAAACTCCATACTTTATTCCCCACCCCGCCAACCCCTGTCCACCCTGCAATTGTTTCACATCCCATACCTCCTCCCCTCCCCTTGTCTCCACGTGCATGACACTACTCCCTACCCCACCCTCCCTGGGGCCTCCAGTCTCTTGAGGGTTAGGTGCATCATCTCTAAATGAATACAGACCTGGCATTCCTCTATTGTATGTGTGATAGGGGCCTCATATCAGCTGGTGTATGCTGCCTGTTTGGTGGTCTGGCGTTTGAGAGATCTCAGGGGTCCAGGTTAATTGAGACTGCTGGTCCTCCTACAGGGTTGCCATCAGTTTCATTCATCCTTCCCTAATTCAACAGCAGGAGTCTGCTGCTTCTGTCCATTGGTTGGGTGCAAATATCTGCATCTGACTCTTTCAGCTCCCTCTTGGGTCTTCCAGAGTACTGTCATGATATGTCCCTTTTTGTGAGTGCTGAATAGCCTCAGTAATAATGTGAGGCCTTGGGACCTCCCCTTGTGCTGGATCCCTCTTTGAGCAACTGAATACTTTCAATTCCAGTCTCCTTTCAGGTTTATACCTTTGATAATTGGAGCTCTTTTTAAAAAATTACCTTTCAAACAAATGCCAATATCACAGCAATGTTATTACCTTAGTCCTAAATTCCTGGATGTTCAGGAATGAGACTCACCTCTGACTTTTAGTCTTATTCCATCTTCCTCATTCATCATCATGAGCCCCCCTTGCTGTGTAAAGGTCAAATGTGAGAGTACTCTTGAGTTTCCATGCCATCTTACAAAAATTTAAAGCATGAATGTTGAAATCACTAATCTGGAAATATGCATCCAAGCACCACTAGATTCCTAAGTGCACTAGGAAGAGCATTTGGAAGCCTTGTCAGTCATTTGCAGGGACTGTCAACTTTCTTTCCCTATTTACTGATGAAAAACTGAAGATCATGTGTACAAAATTTGCTATACTTTCTCCCATGATAAGTGATTACAAACCATACTCAAATGGCCACCCGAGTCAACATCAGCCTAAGAAGTTGAAATACTGATAGAGGACTAGCATGGTTGTCCTCTGAGATGATCTACCCAGTAGGTGACTCAAACAGATACTGAGACCCACAGCTAAACAGTGGATGGAGCTTGGGGACTCTTATGGAAGAAAAGGAGGAAGGATTGGGGTGCCCTAAGAGAATATGAATCCACAGATAGACCATCAGAATCAACTAACCTGGACCCTTGGGACTCTCACAGACTGAACCACCAACCAGAGAACTTACATGGGCTGGACCTAGGCCTCCCCACTCATATGCAGCAGATGTGCATCTTAGTCTTCATATGGATCCTGAACAACTGGAGCAGGAGCTAACCCAAAAACTGTTCTGTGTCCATAGGATGTGTTCTTCTAGCTTGGCTGCCTTGTCTGACCTCAGTGAGGGAGGATGTGCCTAGCCTTGAAAAACTTAATGTGCCAAGGTGGAAGGATAACCAGGGTGGGGTACATCTGCTCAGAAGAGAAGGGGTGGGTGATGGGGGAAGGATTGTGGGAGAAGGTGATCAGGAGGGGGACAATAAGCATGATGTAAAGTGAAAAAGTAAAAAAAAAAAAATAATAATAAAGTGAATTTTTTCCTGCAACACAAAGAATGACATGGGGCACATTTTACTGCACCCTCCGGCTTTTCTACACTTGTAGAAACCACTACAACTGTACATGGTAAAGCAATATTCCTTTGGTACATTGTCATAAGTAGGAAGACTTTGCAAAGAGAGCTCTTAAAAAAAAAATCTTAAAAGACCCAAAAAGTTTAGAGTTACCTGGAGAATCATAGACTACTCAACACAGACCACATTTTTCAGTGGGAAATGCATTTAGAACAGTTTCTAATCATGACATTATGGGTGATAGGGAAGTTCAGAAAAAAATATAAGCTAAAGTTTGGAGTCATGCTTCATTTTGAGTGGCGAATGGTTTATCATTCAAGAGATTCAGCTTTGGGATCATAATTAAATGAATGATAACATCAGAAATGGGGCTGTATTTTTGTATACCACATGAATGTGTGTGCACAAGCACAGAGGATATCAAATCACTTGGAACAGGAGTTGCAGGTGGTTGTGGGCCAACATGTGGGGTCCTGGGAATCAAACGACTCTGCAAGAACAGCACATTCTCTTAACAGCTGACAGATCTCTCCAACCCCAAGTCTCCTCAGTTTTTTTTTTTTTTTTGTTTTTTTTTTTTTTTTGTTTTTTTTTTTTTTTTTTTTTTTTGGCTTGGGGGCAGGTCTGTGGCATTATCTTTTTTATTTTATTCGATATATTGTTATTTACATTTTGAATGATTTCCCCTTTTCTAGCCCCCCACTCCCCGAAAGTCCCGCAAGCCCCCTTCTCTCCCCCTGCCTCCCACCCAACCCTTCCCACTTCCCCGTTCTGGTTTTGCCCTATAATGCTTCACTGAGTCTTTCCAGAACAAGGGGCCACTCCTCCGTTCTTCTTGTACCTCATTTGATGTGTGGATTATGTTTTGGGTATTCCAGTTTTCAAGGTTAATATCCACTTATTAGTGAGTGCATACCATGATTCACCTTTTGAGTCTGGGTTACCTCACTTAGTATGATGTTCTCTAGCTCCATCCGTTTGCCTAAGAATTTCATGAATTCATTGTTTCTAATGGCTGAATAGTACTCCATTGTGTAGATATACCACATTTTTTGCATCCACTCTTCTGTTGAGGGATACCTGGGTTCTTTCCAGCATCTGGCAATTACAAATAGGGCTGCTATGAACATAGTAGAGCATGTATCCTTATTACATGGTGGGGAATCCTCTGGGTATATGCCCAGGAGTGATATAGCAGGATCTTCTGGAAGTGAGGTGCCCAGTTTTCTGAGGAACCGCCAGACTGATTTCCAGAGTGGTTGTACCAATTTGCAACCCCACCAGCAGTGGAGGAGTGTTCCTCTTTCTCCACACCCTCTCCAACGCCTGCTATCTCCTGAATTTTTAATCTTAGCCATTCTGACTGGTGTAAGGTGAAATCTCAGGGTTGTTTTGATTTGTATTTCCCTAATGACTAATGAAGTTGAGCATTTTTTAAGATGCTTCTCCGCCATCCGAAGTTCTTCAGGTGAGAATTCTTTGTTTAACCCTGTACCCCATTTTTAATAGGGTTGTTTGGTTTTCTGGAGTCTAACTTCTTGAGTTCTTTATATATATTGGATATTAGCCCTCTATCTGAGGTAGGATTGGTGAAGATCTTTTCCCAATTTGTTGGTTGCCGATTTGTCTTCTTGATGGTGCCCTTTGCCTTACAGAAACTTTAATTTTATGAGGTCCCATTTGTAAATTCTTGCTCTTAGAGCATATGCTATTGGTGTTCTGTTCAGAAATGTCTCCCTGTACCGATGTCCTCAAGGGTCTTCCCCAGTTTCTTTTCTATTAGCTTCAGAGTGTCTGGCTTTATGTGGAGGTCCTTGATCCATTTGGATTTGAGCTTAGTACAAGGAGACAAGGATGGATCAATTCGCATTCTTCTGCATGCTGACCTCCAATTGAACCAGCACCATTTGTTGAAAAGGCTATCTTTTATCCATTGGATGTTTTCAGCCCCTTTGTCGAGGATCAAGTGGCCATAGGTGTGTGGGTTCATTTCTGGATCTTCATTCCTGTTCCATTGATCCTCCTGCCTGTCACTGTACCAATACCATGCAGTTTTTAACACTATTGCTCTGTAGTATTGCTTGAGGTCAGGGATACTGATTCCCCCAGACTTTCTTTTGTTGCTGAGAATAGTTTTAGCTATCCTGGGTTTTTTGTTATTCCAGATGAATTTGATAATTGCTCTTTCTAACTCTGTGAAGAATTGAGTTGGGATTGAATCTGTAGATTGCTTTTGGCAAAATGGCCATTTTAACTATATTGATTCTACCGATCCATGAGCATGGGAGGTTTTCCCATTTTCGGAGGTCTTCTTCCATTTCCTTCTTCAGAGTCCTGAAGTTCTTGTCATACAGATCTTTCACATGTTTGGTAAGAGTCACCCCAAGACACTTTATACTGTTTGTGGCTATTGTGAAGGGGGTCATTTCCCTAATTTCTTTCTCAGCCTGATTATCCTTTGAGTATAGGAAGGCACTGATTTGCTTGAGTTGATTTTATAACCTGCCACTTTGCTGAAGTTGTTTATCATTTGTAGGAGTTCTCTAGTGGAGTTTTTTGGGTAAACTTAGGTAGACTATCATGTCATCTGCAAATAATGATAGTTTGACTTCTTCCTTTCCAATTTGTATCCCTTTGACCTCCTTATGTTGTCGAATTGCCCAAGATAGTACCTCAAGTACAATATTGAAAAGATAAGGAGAAAGGGGGCAGCCCTGTCTAGTCCCTGATTTTAGTGGGCTTGCTTCAAGTTTCTCTCCATTTAGTTTGATGCTGGCTACCGGTTTGCTGTATATTGCTTTTACTATGTTTAGGTATGGGCCTTGAATTCCTGTTCTTTCCAAGACTTTAAGCATGAAAGGATGCTGAATTTTGTCAAATGCTTTTTCAGCATCCAATGAAATGACCATGTGGTTTTTTTCTTTGAGTTTGTTTATGTAGTGGATTGCATTGATGGATTTCCGCATATTGAACCAACCCAGCATTCCCGGGATAAAGCCTACTTGATCATGGTGGATGATCGTTTTGATGTGTTCTTGGATTTGGTTAGCAAGAATTTTATTGAGTATTTTTGCATCGATGTTCATAAGGGAAATTGGTCTGAAGTTCTCTTTCTTTGTTGGATCTTTGTGTGGTTTTGGTATCAACGTAATTGTGGCTTCGTAGAAGGAATTGGGTAGTGTTCCTTCTGTTTCTATTTTGTGGAATAATTTGAAGAGTATTGGTGTTAACTCTCCTTTGAAGGTCTGATAGAATTCTGCACTGAAACCATCTGGTCCTGTGCTTTTTTTGGTTGGAAGTCTTTCTATGACTTCTTCTATTTCTTTAGGCATTATGGGACTGTTTAGATGATCTATTTGGTCCTGATTTAATTTTGGTATTTGGTATCTGTCAAGGAAATTGTCCATTTCCTCCAGATTCTCCAGTTGTGTTGAGTACAGGCTATTGTAGTAGGATCTGATGATTTTTTGGATTTCCTCAGTTTCCGTTGTTATATCTCCCTTTTCATTTCTAAGTTTGTTAATTGGGATACTTTCTCTATGCCCTTTGGTCAGTCTGGCTAAGGGTTTATCTATCTTGTTGATTTTCTCAAAGAACCAGCTCCTGGTTTTGTTGATTCTTTGTATGGTTCTCTTTGTTTCTACTTGATTGATTTCAGCCCTGAGTTTGATGATTTCCTGCCTTCTACTCCTCCTGGGTGAAATAGCTTCTTTTTGTTCCAGGGCTTTCAAGTGTGTCATTAAGCTGTTAGTGTATGCTCTCTCCATTTTCTTTTTGGAGGCACTCAGGGCTATGAGTTTTCCTCTTAGCACTGCTTTCATTGTGTCCCATAGATTTGTGTATGTTGTGTTTTCACTTTCATTATGTTCTAAAAAGTCTTTAATTTCTTTCTTTATTTCTTCCTTGACCAAGATATCATTGAGTAGAATATTGTTCAGTTTCCATGTGTATGTGGGTTTTCTGTTGTTTTTTTTTGCTATTGAAGACCACTTTTACTCCATAGTGATCTGATAGGAGGCATGGGGTTAGTTCGATCTTCTTATATTTGTTGAGGTGTGTCTTGTGACCAATTATATGGTCAATTTTGGAGAAGGTACCATGAGGTGCTGAAAAAAAGGTATATTCTTTTGCCTTAGGATAGAATGTTCTATATATATAGCTGTTAAATCTAATTGGTCCAAAGCTTCAATTAGTTTCATTGTCTCCCTGTTTAGTTTCTGTTTTCCTGATCGGTCCATTGGGGAAGGTGCAGTGTTGAATTCACCCACAATTATTGTGTTAGGTACAATGTGTGCTTTGAGCTTTAATAAAGTTTCTTTTATGAAAGAGGGTGCCCTTGCATTAGGAGCATAGATGTTCAGGATTGAGAGTTCTTCTTGTATTTTTCCTTTGACTAGCAAGAAGTGTCCCTCAGAGTCTCTTTTGATGACTTTGGGTTGAAAGTCAATTTTATCTGATATTAAAATGGCTACTCCAGCTTGTTTCCTGAGACCATTTGCTTGTAAAATTGTCTTCCAGCCTTTTACTCTAAGGTAGTGTTTGTCTTTGACCCTTAGGTGTGTTTCCTGTAAGCAGCAAAATGTAGGGTCCTGTTTACATATCCAGTCAGTTAGCCTATGTCTTTATATTGGGGCATTGAGTCCATTGATGTTAAGAGATATTAAGGAATAGTGATTGTTACTTCCTGTCATTTTTGACGTTATTTTTTAAATTTGAGTGGTTAACTTCTTTTGGGTTTGATAAAAGGTTACTATCTTGCTTTTTCCAGGGTGAAGTTTCCCTCCTTGTATTGGTGTTTTCCTCCTATTATCCTTTGTAGGGCTGGGTTTGTGGATAGATATTGGGTAAACTTGGTTTTGTCATGGAATATCTTAGTTTCTCCATCTATGGTGATTGAGAGTTTTGCTGGATATAGTAGTTTTGGCTGGCATTTGTGTTCTCTTAGAGTCTGCATGAGATCTGCCCAGGATCTTCTAGCCTTCGTAGTCTCCGGTGAAAAGTCTGCTGTGATTCTGATAGGTCTTCCTTTATATGTTACTTGGCATTTTTCTCTTACTGCCTTTAATATTCTTTCCTTGTTTAGTACATTTGGGGTTTTGATTATTATGTGACAGGAAGTATTTCTGTTCTGGTCCAGTCTGTTTGGAGTTCTGTAGGCTTCTTGTATATTCATGGGCATCTCTCTCTTTAGGTTAGGGAAGTTTTCTTCCATAATTTTATTGAAGATATTTGCTAGCCCTTTAAGTTGTAAGTCTTCACTCTCATCTATGCCTATAATCCTTAGGTTTGGTCTTCTCATTGTGTCCTGGATTTCCTGGATATTTTGGGTTACAAGCTTTTTGCATTTTGCATTTTCTTTAACTGTTGAGTCCATGGTTTCTATGGCATCTTCAGCATCTGAGATTCTTTCTTCTATCTCTTGTATTCTGTTGTTGATATTTGCATCTATGTCCCCTGATTTCTTCCCAAGGCTTTCTATCTCCAAAGTTGTCTCCCTTTGAGTTTTCTTAGTTGTTTCTACTTCTGATTTTAGATCCTGGATGGTTTTGCTTAGCTCCTTCACTTGTTTGTTTGTGCTTTCTTGTAATTCTTTAAGAGATTTTTGTGTTTCCTCTTTCATGACCTCAGCCTGTTGACCAAAGTTCTCCTGTATTTCTTTAAGTGTTTTTTGTGTTTCCTCATTATTGGCTTTTGTATTCTCCTGGATTTCTTTCAATGATTTTTGTGTTTCCCTTGCAAGGGCTTCTAACTTTTGATCCATTTTCTCCTGAATTTCTTTAAGTATGTCCTTCATGTGTTCCTGTACCAGCATCATGACCAGTGATTTCAAATCCAAATCTTGTTTTACTGGTGTGATGGGGTATCCAGGACATGCTGGTAAAGGAGAATTGGGTTCAGATGTTGCCATATTGCCTTGATTTCTGTTAGTGACGTTCCTGCGTTTGCCTTTTGCCATCTAGTTCTCACTGGTGTTACTTGGTCTTGTCAGTGCTGTACTCACTAGTGCAAGCTGCCCCTTCCCAGGTGGCCTCTGGTGCACAGCTTACCTCATGCACTGCCTGGAAACAGGGTGCTGTTGCCCAGGCTGTTCAGACCCCGCAGCAGACACCTGAAGGCTCCAGCTGGGGCCCGCTGGATTCATCGGAGCACACCGACTTCTCCCAGCTGGCCACCCAGAATCCCCTCTTGCCTCTTGCAGGACCTGGAGATGTGGTGTTGCTGCCCAGGCTGATCTGGATCCGGAATCGGAGAGGTCTGAGGGCTACTGCCAGAGGCCTCAGGACTGAAGCCTAAGCTCATTGCCACAGGATCGAGCTGTGCTGTGAGCTCCCAGACTGCCTCTGGGTGCATACCAGGTCTCCAGCACTTCCTGGAGACCGAGTGCTGTGGCCCAGGCTGTTCAGATCCCAAAGCAGGCACCTGAAGGCTCCTGCTGGGGCCCGCTGGATTCACTGGAGCACACCGACTTCTCCCTGCTGGCCGCATGGAAGCAAGTCTCCTCAGTTTTTAAAAGTTCCCCTAAAAAGTCAATGTTGCTAATTCTCAGAGTATATACATCTTTAATTACAAGCCCATATATTCTTATACAGGCTTTTTAAAGAATGTGCATAATTTTTACTCATTGAGACAGCTTCATTGCATGACCATATCAGCAAGGTAATCATAATCATAAGAAGAAATAAACCAGTATTAGTCTCAGAGTGTAAGGGAAATGTGGCCTTGGATTGAAAGGTCTGTGGACACACACAGAAATCAATAATGAGCAACAGTTATATAAATGACAACAAAACTGATCAACTGAAGGAAATTTACAGTGTTTCCGTTCCAAAGACAACAGTAGCTGATTGAAGTTCTTGCAAACATCCAACTTAACTATCACTGAAGAATGACAAATAACACTTGAAATCAAGTCTAATAAATCAAACAAGCCATGCAAATCTCAGTGCCTTAACACAACAAGGAACAGGGAGAAAAAAAATCCGTCCTAGCAAGAAAAAAAAGTCAAATTAAGGACAGTGTTACAGATGTAAGGGCTAGGCAATAAGATGGAAATAAATTTATATGCAAACCTTCAGTTTCCAAAAGGAAAAAAGAAAAATCAAAATGTTCTAGTACAGTAAGGAATCTAGGATGTGCTAAAACGTAGGTGCTGCAACTCTCAGCAAAAGCACATGTCTAGGACACACACTGGTTCAATAATCAGTTGATAAGCTCCTGAACCGCTTGAAGCCCTCTTACTCCTTCCTGGCACCACCTAATCCCGGATCCTAAATTGAGTGGGGCCAAGAAGTGTGGCTGAGGTAGCAACATCTGTTAACATTATCAGAGTGGTATGCAAGCAAGTTGAACAGTGACCCACAACTTACATTGCAGAACAAAAGTGTGAGTTTTAAAATCATAACTTCTCAGCCCAGTTTCATATTATGAAATCAGAGTCTGCGGCTGGAACTCAATATGGAACTTTTCACACACTCTCGACAGGGTTCTGATGTACTATGCATATATTTATGAACTACTGCAATGGAGTATCTAGAAGTATAGTAATGAAAACAAGGCTATATGTGGCAAAAGAAAGTCATTAGAAGTAGCTGCAATACTGATGTTTTCAAAAGGCGGGAAAGGACACAACCAGCACTCAGGGAAAGAAAACCTAGCTGAGACAATGTGAAAGAATGATTAATAAATCATGTTCATGAATAGATAAAGTTTGAAAATGATACTCAAAGGCAATATTTTACTAGTATTGAAGAAACATTATGTATGTGGTATTCATATATTGATTCTAATAGTGACAAGCATTATAGTTCTCAACTCTCAGAGTGTGCTTGAATATCTTCCCATGCTGTTTTTAGAATTTGATTCCAAGAATTCATGGAGAGAACCAACACTTGAGAGCTACCCTCTAACCATTACGCACACTCCTGCATAAACATATGTATGCATTCTCACTTTAATAATAAATCATATTTTTTTCAAAAAGAAGTACCATTTGCTGTCAATACATGTCAAACAAAACTATATGTAGGTGTTTATACCAGTTAATTCAAACATGTGATAGACATCTACTCAGACATTAAGCCTATGAAAATGAATCAAATATAATATTTTGAACAATTTCAGGGGAGTTGCACGGTAGAAAACAGAACTGGACAAGACAAAAAAGAAAAAAAAAGCTGGCATAATGGGACCACAGAGGTTCTTCAGAAGGCATCAGTTCTTGTTTGACTCTGAGGAACAAAAGAAAGAATAACTTAGCAGCGAGAATAATGTGTGCAGAAAGATACAGAGACAGTAACTGTCTTCAGGGAACTGAGGGATTAGGATGTCCTTAGGAGAGATTGTTAGCCTAGGATTACTAACCAGAAACTGTTTCTCATGGGTCATGATTGACAAATGCCTAGTACTGGTGAGCAGGAACAACCAGAAACAGATGATTACATCAAAAAGAAAGAAACACTCTGACCCAGTCTTATGGTAAAGGATTTGAAGAGAGAGGCAGAAAGAGGTAAGCAAGATCACTAAGCAAAGATGGTCCCAAATGGGTTGATAGAGTTGTACATCAGAACTTAGAAATGCAGAATGTGTGCACAGATCTAAGGGATAGCAAGACTTGTAACAAAATTGAGATATGCCAACACGCCTAGTTCAATGACTTTCACAATGTATTAGCAAGATCAGCAAGGGCTGATGATCAATTTCATTGTTATTATAAATTAAAGATAGCTTAAAGGCATTTTTGGAACCATGTTAGTGGTACATTTCAATATGCCCTCCTCTAAGCAAGACATTTGATCCCTCAGGAGAGCAGGATGGGAATTACATGTCATTTCCCTTCTGGAGCTCTGTGTAGTTAGACAAGGGATAAATTGTTTACCTGATACATATCACTTCCCCTTTATCAAATAGCTGGGGTATGGTAGAGTGAAGTAAAAGCAGACATGCAGGTGGTCCATCAACCATTTTTGTTCCCTCTAGCCTCAAGGAGAATGTAAGGTTGATCATGTTGAGACTGAAATATCCCATTCTTAGGAGTTAAAGACTTCCATGAGCGTATAGCCCAAGTAATATTTATCCCTATCACCAGATTCTCCCCTGGATGAAATTAGTAGGAAAACATGCAAGCTATTGGATGCTTCCGTTTGTATGGCCAATCAGGGAAAAGTTCGCAGAAAAGTAGACTATCTGGATACTAGAGCTGCCTTGGTTCTCCTGAGAAAGTAAGAAGACAGAAAAAAATTAAAAGGAAAATATGTAGTTTCTGTAAAGTGTGATTTCACAAGTTAGGAAAGAGGATGGGTATTTACTCCAGAAAGTGTTCTGTCCATAAATGCAGAGTAGGCACATGGCTCAAGTTCCCTTGCTCATGTTGCGACCTCTCAAACATAGGGTTCAGAGATGAATTATTCTTCTAGAGATAATCAACACTAACTAGGGGATAGAGAAGAGCTTAATATATAGGAATATAGAGCTTAAATGTTCTATAGCCCCTGGAGGATTTTGCAGTAAGATATCCAACAACAGTTTTCTCTGAGTATTAGGATTCCAGGTGACTATCTTCTCAAAGAACCAGCTCCTGGATTTAAAAACTCAGGAGACAGCAGGTGTTGGCAAAGATGTGGAGAAGGAGGAACACTCTTCCACTGCTGGTGGGGTTGCAAATTGGTACAACCACTCTGGAAATCAGTTTGGTGTTTCCTCCAAAAACTGGGCACATCACTTCTGGAGGATCCTGCTATACCACTGCTGGGCATATACCCAGAGGATTCCCCAGCATGCAATCAAGATACATGCTCCACTATGTTCATATCAGCCTTATTTATAATAGCCAGAAGCTGGAAAGAACCCAGATATCCCTCAATGGAGGAATGGATACAAAAAAAAAATGTGGTATATATACACAATGGAGTACTATTTAGCCATTAGAAACAATGAATTCATGAAGTTCTTCGACAAATGGATGGAGCTAGAGAACATCATACTAAGCGAGGTAACCCAGTCTCAAAAGATCAATCATGGTATGCACTCACTAATAAGTAGATATTAGCCTAGAAAATTGGAATACCCAAAACATAATCCACACATCAAATGAGGTAGAAGAAGAACGGAGGAGTGGTCCCTGGTTCTGGAAAGACTCAGTGTAGCAGTATAGGGCAATACCAGAACAGGGATGTGGGAAGGGGTGGATGGGAGAACAGGGGGAGGGAAGGGGGCTTATGGGACTTTCGGGGAGTGGGGAGCCAGAAAATGGGAAATCATTTGAAATGTAAATAAAAAATATATCAAATAAAAAAAGATTCCAGGTGACTTTTAAAAGTCTCTTCTCTTTAATCAGAACCTTCCACTGGTAATAATATAAATCAAACTCATTTATAATGATATAAATTAAAATTACATAAATATTATTGCAACACAATAGACAAAAATTCTATCCATAAAACATATCTCATAAACATAGTGTGTGTGTGTGTCTGTGTGTGTATGTGTCTGTGTGTGTGTGTCTGTGTGTGTGTGTGTGTGTGTGTGTGTATGTGTGTGCTTATGTGTGTTTAGATGAAAGAGCAAAAGGCAGAGCTGGAGACATGGCTAAGTAGGTAAAAGTAATTGCTCCTTATGCAGACAGATCTAAATTCAATATTAAACAACCTTGTAAAAAAAATCCAATGTAACTGTATACACCTGTAATCTCAGTACTGTTGAAGAGTTTGTGTCTTCTAAGGGTAATAGAGACAAGATCTCTAGGGCATTCCGGCTACCAGCCTAGCTCCAAGCTCAGTGAACACCTTGTCTCAAGAGTATAAGGCAGAGTAAAATACTCTTGAAAAGCTAAAAACAAATCTACTATATGCCCCAGAATGACTACTCGCTGGCTTATGTCCCATGGATGTGGACATCATACTCCACAGAAACTTCCTCAGGCTTGCCCTTGTTTCTCTTTGTGTATGTTAGCTATGAAATGGTAACAACTTCCTTGGATAAATGAACAGTGAAAACATGTACATACACACAACACATTTCTATTCAGCTGTAAATAATATGAAATTTGCTGGCAAATGGAGGAAAGTGTAACATATTATACTGAGCAATGTAACTCAGAAAGACAAATGCTGATCTTCGCTCTCTTTTGTAGTTCCTAGTTTCAAATCTACAGATGTAAGTATATAACCTGGAGTAACCACAGAAACCATAAGGGGAGAAGGACCAAGATTGGGACAAGGAGGTCAAAGAGGGTAATATTTAATATTGAGATACAGGTGATATGAAAGGGGAAATAAGAAAAATTGGGTGCAGGTTGGGGATAGAGGACAATACAGAATGAAAATGAGAGAGGAAGGATAAATAACAGTAAGGATGTTTGAAGAAGCCATAAGGAACCACAGTTTTATTTATCTAGTTACATATAAAGTGTGTGTGTGTGTGTGTGTGTGTGTGTGTGTGTGTGTTTCTGTGTTTCTGCGTCTGTGTTGTGTGGGGTATTGTTATAGTACTTGGGGTGATACTGCTTGTCCTACTGGGAGCTCTTGGTTATCTAACAAGAACTGGGTATGAAATATCTTACAAATTCTGAGTCACGGAAATTCAAGAGACTATACAAACAATATAAGCTATTGATGTTTCCTTTGGTTGTGTTCCAGAAGTTGAAGGTGAGTCTCTATTGCTGAAGATGTTAAATATTTTGAACACAAGACTGAGAAAACCTGAGCCAAATCTAAACCAACACCTACCTCCCTGAGGACTAGCTTTCACAGAATTGGAAGGTGCTATATATGCTGCCAAGGGAAGAAAGCAGTCAATAGTCCTACTGAGCTGTAATACC
This sequence comes from Apodemus sylvaticus, assembly GCF_947179515.1. Lineage (NCBI taxonomy): Eukaryota > Metazoa > Chordata > Mammalia > Rodentia > Muridae > Apodemus > Apodemus sylvaticus. Next base: position 36,029,846 of record NC_067495.1, read on the forward strand.
TATGAACCACAGCAATGAATGACCATCATAGCAAGATATCCTGAAAGTTGAAATTGTGGAACTTATATTGGCAGTAAGTAGTAGGACTAAAAGTCTGCAGAATGTGAGGGAAATTATGTGTTGTGTGGGAAACCTAGTCAACTACCCAGAGCTAGTGTGATCATGGATCTTAGGTCAACTCTTGCTTGGAACAATAACCTAAATGATAATAGATAATGATGGGTAGGCAAAACCTAGTCCTATTTACTACACAGTGGAGGGTCACAAAGGCACATTCCAAAAATAAATCCACGTTATGGAGAAACAGATTAGAAAACTTTTTTCTTGTTTATTTTGAATTTTCTTATAAGTTCTCAGAAATTCTATTCACAAAACTTCACTTATGGACCATGTTCCCGCAGGGGGAAAATACTAGTAATAATTACAAAATTTCCTTTGAACCTTACAAAAATGTTTTGGAAATAGTGATGATGGCTATGTAACACTGTGGTTGTTAATGATGATGTAATTACATCATCAAAACTTTATACTTAAATGGTTAAATTCTAATAATGACATATTTATGTCATGGATGTTTTATCACAAGTTAAAAATTCAACAAATAAATCTAACTAGAAAGATGGCAAAGGACGTGTGTTCAGAATATTCACTGACAAAAATGGAAAATAAGCACATAAATTTTTATCAATATCATTATACATGAGGTTACAATGCAAATTGTAATCACACTAAGCTAGCACTATATTCCTATAAAACTTGCAGTTTTATAGTGAAATACTTGATTCTAATTAGGAAATAATTCATTTTATTTCTAACACATTGCTGATAGGAATAGAAAAGGGATGGACATTGTGGTGAATAGTTTGACAACTTCTTATGAAATTAAACTGGGACTGAATATATAGCTCACCTGGAGGAGAGCTTGAATAACAGTCAGGAATCACTTGGATTAATCCACAGTACTGCATAAATCTATAATATTAGCATTCTCAAGACCAAGGTAGGAAGATTAGAAATTCAGACTTGTTAACTACATATCAAGTTTGAGGTCAGCTTGGGCTATATAAGACTGTCAAAGGTAAAATAAAACTAAATTTAATATAAGTAGCTCAACTATGAAAATTTATGCTTGCTTAATAACTGGTCATGGATTTTATAACAATTTTGTTCCAAAATAACAGAAGCACCAAACAACCCAATGTCACTGAGTGGCTGAATGATTAACTAACTAATCTATAGAATGGACTATTATTCAATGACAAGAAGGCATAACATATCAACAAATGCAAGACTTTGGTGGATCTAAATAGTAGCATGTCAAATGAGAAAATTTGTACAAAAGATCATAGGCAATATTATTTGTAAAATTTTAAAGATGACAAAAATAGAAATAAAATACATTTTAATGGTTTTAGATTATATACATATAATGAGTTATCATAAGGGAAATATTCTTGATTGTGCTCATGGTTATATAAATTTCTACATGGAATTAAAGGCTATAGAAGTATGTACATGCTCAAATATTTGTCAAAACACTAAACTAAACAAGATCAACCATCTGATTATACCATTGCATCATTGCTAGTTTGATATGGTACTAAAACCATATGTGACTAGTAGAGAAATACAAAGAATTCTAATATTTTGTGATATTCTTTAAATGCAGGATGGATTCAAGACATTTTAAAACATGTTTAAATTGGTACATGAATACCATGAGCACATTTTATTTTGCTTTTTTATCGAGTGAAAAATTTCTCATAGATAATTTTAAACAAATGCAGTCTAATACTGACCAAAATACTAAAGTTGTTCTTGTTAAACAAAAAGTAGTCTTTTAAAAGTTGGTAGACAAAAAAATAATAAACTGAAAGGAAATTCACATACTTTTAAAACATATCTAAGTACAAATTAAACTAAACCATATATGAGTATATGTGACAAAGAATATACATGCATATACATACTGTACATACATACACACATATATAAACATACATATTACGCATTCTAATTTCCCAAATTTTCCAGGGTAAAAAAGAAAAAGAAAGAAAGAAAGAAAGAAAGAAAGAAAGAAAGAAAGAAAAGATAGAAAGAAAGAAAAGGTAGAAAGGAAAGATAGAAAGAAAGAAAAGATAGAAAGAAGAAGAAACCCTTATGCCTACAGTTCTATTTCTGTAAATAGAAACACAGTATATATGTCACTCTTCTTAGAAGAGGGTGAGTAGTGATGAATATGCATTTTTTTAAAAATGGGAAACTTGAAGTTGTAAAATAAACTAGAATTTGAAGTGGGTGGCAAAGGAGGAGTAGAGGGCTTTGCAGTGAAGCCAGGGACAAGTTAAACTAAGGAAACTAAAATAAGGAAGATCTAGGGTTCAATTTAACTTTTGTAATGGAAAAAAAATCTAATAACGAGGAAACTTCAAGTCCTGGAAAAGTACATCACCATATCTTCAGAAATTTGACCCTACACCTTATCTTCTACAAACATGTAAAATATAAGACACACTGGCCAAGGTTGGCTGGGTTTCTGTAGCTGAAGCTAATGCATCTTGGGAGAGTAGCAGCGTAGAAGTGCAAACTAGCCCCCCCCCCAAATATTGGAAAACAAATGAGGGACACTGACTTCTGTCATCATGTCTGGTAGAGAAAGAGGACTCAAAAGTAAACTGAGAAAAGTTTAAAAACAGGACTTTTGTCTCTGAAATACAGATGGAGTCATAAGGTAGGGACATATTTGATACTCTAAGAATTGTCATCAGCTCTACCAAAAGCTAAAATGACTATATGGGATGTATCTCCAGGTGGGGCAGTCTCTGGATGGCCTTTCCTTAAGTCTCTATTCCACACTTTGCCTCCATATTTCTACCCATTAATATTTTGTTCCCCCTTCTAAGAAGGACTCCTGCATCCACACTTTGGACTTCCTTCTTCTTGAGCTTCATGTGGTCTGTGAATTGTATCTTGGAGACAGTATTGTAGATGCCAGGAACTGCTTATGGACACTTACTGACACCTCTCATGAGAAGTTACCAAATACAGAGGCAGATGCTCACAGCCAGCCATTGGACAGATCACAGGGTCCACAATGGAGTAGTCAGAGAATGGACTGAAGGAACTGAAGGGATTTGAAACCCCAAAGGAAGAACAACAATATCAAGCAACCAGAGCTCCCAAGGTCTAAACCACCAACCAAGGAGTACACATGTAGGGACCTATGGCTCCAACTGCCTATATAGCAGAGGATGCCTTGTAGGGCATCAATAGAAGGAGAGGCCCTTGGTCCTGATGTAGGGGATGCCCCAGTGTAGGGGAATACCAGAGCAGGGAGGTGGGAGTAGTGGGTGGGTGAGTAGGTGGGGAAACACCCTCATAGATGCAGGGGAATTGCATAGCTACTGTGCATGCTCTTTGTGATTGAGTTATCTCACTCAGGATGATATTTTCTAGCTCCATCCATTTGCCTAAGAATTTCATGAATTCATTGTTTTTAATAGCTGAATAGTACTACATTGTGTAAATGTACCACATTTTCTGTTTCCATTCCTCCATTGAGGGATATCTGGGTTCTATCTGGCTTCTGGCTATTATAAATAAGGCTGCTATGAACATAGTGAAGCATATGTCCTTATTACATGTTGAGACATCTATTTCTCTTACGAACCAAGAAGCTACTTGGATTAATAGTTAGGGATGCTGAATTCTCAACCTGCTGTCCTTCTTTCAGTGGAAAGCTTGGATATATATTAACGTCCTAGGGTTTCCTGTACTTCTTCCTAAACCATAGATTATTCTCTTACTCACCCACTTCATAAGGGGTATTTAAACTAAACAATTAATGACCTGGGTACCTTAAAAATACCAAGTGTTTGGCCAAGGTTTATTATATGGTCTCAGGCATAGTGCTGCTGCTACAGGAATTTCTTTCATTGAATTAAATGTGATTTAAGTGTAAGAAATTAAATGACCTTTTAATTGGAAAATAAATAGCTTGGTATAAATTGAACAAAACTAGTATTTTCACTACTTGAAATAATCCAGTCTAAATCACTGAATATAAAAATGCATGCCAATCAATCAGTGCCACATTCATTATGAATATGGCTTGCATTTAACATCAATGTAGTTTCCAGCATGCCTGTCATACAGATATCATTGTCCACAAATGAAGCTCTATAGGGGATGAGTAAGGGCACAATGTAAAGTCCAAATAAATCAACCTATTTCTAGTTTAGAAAGTCTTTGAATTAAATGAGGTGTCAGTTTTTCCTTTGTAAAATAGGAAAGATTGCATCTCCATTGATGTGTTATGAGGAAAGTCCACACATAGGGAGTATTGAGCTTGATGACTTAAGAAATGCTGAAAAATGTTGCACTCATATGCTATCCATGTTAGTTGGTATCTTAGATAGCATAACTAGTTTATCATCTAGCTTCTTCATATCATGTCACAATCCTGTCTACATCAGTTACATTCTACTGGTCTAAATAGAACACTCTATATGTGATTTTCAAACATTCTATAAACCATTGGGCTTTTTATATTAATGTGTCCAACAGGCCCTTTTGTACTAGTGTGACCTCTTTATCAGTCTTAAAACATAGTTAGCTTTCCCAATTTTCCTAGTACATTTGTGTGCCTGTGGCTATATGCGTGTAAAATGAAATAATAGAAATTTCTGGTAGCCAGTCTTTTTTCTCTTTTTTTCCTCCCTTTCAAGTTTACACAGATTCAAAGCTCTTTGGATCTGTAGCAGCAGGAAACATTTCCATTTTCAATATGGGTCTGCCATCTGTTGGAAGACTAGCTTCGGAGCATCACCTTCTCTCCACTACTATTTTCTACCACATAGGTATGTTCTCAGCAGTCTCACAGCATCATGCACAATAATAGCTGCTATTTACTGGGTGCTTACTCTGAGTACATACACATACTTTCTTGAGGCCTGTATGATTATCCTATCCTATAAATGAAAGAATCCAAGGCTGTAGGAGATTAAGCATTTAAACAAAGAAAGAAATGCTAGGGTTTAAAGTGACATGAAGTCTGCTTATATATAATAGCAAGGTCCCTTTCTATCCCTACTGCTTTTTGGACATGTCATGAGGAGATATTTGACTCTGAGGTATGGATAGAACGTTTTTCAGCTAGGCATGTGGTGCTCTCATCATTGCAGTTCACTATGGCCATATACACAGAAATTGCTTAGGAGCCTGCAATCCTTGAGCTGGGCTCATATCCAGCTCTGGGCTGTACCAGAGGGAGCAGTGCTTCTATTAAATTAATGTGCTCCTATATGAGCACATCATTCTAGTCACCTGAGAATAGGAAAAGCCTTATCAAGAGCTTGCTATTCATCTTAAGCCACTTTAATCCCCTCTGGTTTGATGCAAATTCATTTCATTAATAATTAACAGTACTTGGCAAGGCTTTCCCTCAGTCCCAGTTCTTGGTTGGCATTCCACTTTGCAGAACCTGAGAGAAATCAGGGTCAAGCCAAGGGAGAAAAGAAAATGAGAGATCCAGAAGCATCTGGCACTAACCCACACACCCCAACCCCTGTGCAGAAAGCAAGCTAACTATTGAAGCAATAAATACTGACATTATCTGTGAGGCAGTGTGGATGATCCCTGTAGCTCAGCTTCTTAAATATTATATCTTTAATGAGCTCATACAGGCTTTGACAGTGTAGCTTTAAACCTTCATTTTGGGTAGATATGTCGAATAGGGGTCTCTGACTTGGCTATGAATCAGAATCACCTCTAGAACTTAAAAAATGCATACTAAAGCTGAAAAGTAATTTGCCTTATGACTCAGCAATTTCACTTGTGAGCATATTACCAATAAAGACACACATGTATATGTGCTGAATAATGTGCCAGGATGTTCAGAGTAACACATAGTAATCCCAATCTGGAAAGTATAAAATGACTAATAATATGATGGAAAATATTTTATTTTTACACAATGAAATAATGTGAAGAACGTAAATGAATGTCAGGCAACTATATACAATGATAGAGAAGAATCTCAGCATGTAACGTATTGAGTCTAACAGCCAAACTCATGTAGATAATAATCAAGATAAAACCCTGACTTTAAAAAGATTGTACTAGGTCAGGATACCTAACTAAAGACAAAAGCAAAGGTAATCAACAGTGTTAGGAGTTGGAAGAGAAATTAGTATTAGAGGTGAGTAGTTGGAAGGACTATAAGGCATATGCTTATCTTCCAATAAAGAGTCAAAATATACAACACTTTCAGTAGCCTCCACACATATCCTCACTTGCCCTTCAATTCCCACATTCAACAGTATTATCCCAATATTTCTAGTTTCTACTAACCTTCCAGAGATTAGAGTAGACTCAGTGGTGAAGTCATAGGTCTATTAATATCGGCATGATATTAAAATTAATCATTGAAAAAACCAAATCCATTTATTTAGTAGTGCTTTGGTTCTTCTGAGAAGGGAAAACAAAATACTCATGACAGCAAATACAGAGACAAAGTTTAGAGCAGAGACTGAAGGAAAGGCCATCCAGAGACTGCCTCACCTGGGGATCCATCCCACATACTGTCACCAAACCCAGACACTATTCTGGATGCCAACATGTGCTTGCTGACAGGAACCTGATATAGCTGTCTCCTGAGAGGCTCTGCCAGAGTCTAACAAATACAGCGGGGGGATGCTCACAGCCAACCATTGGACTGAGCAAGGGGTCCCCAATGGATGAGATAAAGGACTGAAGGAGCTGAAGGAGTTTGCACCCCCATAGGAAGAACAACAATATCAAGAAACAACTCCCCTCCCAGAGGTCTCAGAGACTAAGCCACCAACCAAAAACTACACTTGGAGGGACCCATGGTTCCAGCTTCATATGTAGCAGAGGACAGCCTTGTTGGGTATCAGTGGAAGGAATGGCCCTTGCTTGCCCTGTGAAGGTTCAATGCTCCCCACAGTGTAGCAGAATGCTAGCCAGGGAATCGTGAGTGAATGGATGGGTGAATGCCCTCATAGAAGCAGAGGGAGGGGGAATGGGACAATGGCTTTCCAGGGGCTAATCCTGGAAAGAGGATAACATTTGAAATGCAAATAAAGAAAATAGCCAATAAAAATTGAAAAAAAGAATAAAATAAGAGCGAACTTATAGAGCCCACCTCCAACACAAAGACAGCTCATCAAATGAGGGAAGGGGTTGCTATCCCACAGTTAAAACTCTCACCCATACTTGTTCCTGTCAGAAAGAACTGCAAGGATGGAAATAGAGAAGAACCCGAGGAAAAGAAGGTCCAGCAACAGGCCCAAAGTGGGATCCAGCTCAAGGGGAGGTCCCAAGGCCTGACACTACTACTGAGGCTATGAAGTGCTCACAAGAAGGGTCCTATCATAGCTGCCCTCCGAAAGACCCAACAAGCAGCTGAAAGAGTCAGATGCAGATATTTGCACCCAACCAATGGACAGAAACTGCTGACCTCTGAGGTTGAATTAGTGAAAAGCTGCAAGAAGCCGAAGAGGAGGGTGAAACTGTAGGAGGACCAGCAGTCTCAATTAATCTGGACCCTTGAGATCTCTCAGACACTGAGCCAGCAGCCAGGCAGCATATGCTAGCTGATATGAGGCACCCAACACATATACAGCAGAGGACTGCTGGGTCTGGGTTCAGTCAGAGAAGATGCACCTATCCCTCAAGAGACTGGAGGCCCCAGGGAGTTTAGAGGCCTGGTGTAGGGGAGACATCCTCATGGAGAATGGAGGCAGGAGGAGGTATGGGATATAGAACAGTTGGAAGGGAATAAAATCTGGAGTGATAATAATAATAATAATAATAATAAATTAAATAAATAAAGTATGGTAAGCTCATTTTTGACTTAGAATAAGGAGATATGAAACTTAAAAACTTAAAGAGCATTTTTTCTGTAGGGCAAAATAAGCAAACTATCACCTGACTTTTTGTAATAACAAAAAAATAATCATAGTTATCATATGTACAAGGCAATGTTCTGAGTGGCTTAGATATAGTCACTCATTTAAACCTCAAAGTAGTTATTTCAGGTATGTCTCATTATACTTATTTTGCAAATAGTGAAATCAAAGGACAAAGAAGCAAAACAGCTTACATAACAACCATTTACAATGAGTAAATGCTACAACCAGAATCTTGATCCTGTCAATGTAGTTTCAGGGTTTGTGTTCTTCACTGTATTCCTACATGTTTTATTTTGCTTACTATCCATAAGTCTGAAATTTTTAGTATAGTATATTTAATATATTAAGAAAAACTAGTCCACTTGAATATTGACACGTGGGCTAAGTAGCACTGGTAAAATTTCCAAAAGAAATAAAACAAATAGTACATCAATCATTCTTATGTTGGAAGAAATGCTCAGGTTAATACATCATGCAGAGAGGGTGGAGACTTTGACATTAAGGAAATTGCTATAGCCTCCATTCATTTGCATGGACTGAGTAGATGCTGTGGTGGTGCAGTATACCTGATGGTAAGTGCAGGTCAGAACAAGAACCAAGGCCCCAATGACCTTCCCATTTAGTAGGCAAAATACTAAGCAAACAAGGAACCAGTGCAGCTGTATAAGAGACCATGAGACATGAAAGCTTGTAAGAGTTGAGGCTTCTTCCTTATGGTCAGGGAAGGCCTTTCTGAAGAAGTAGTGCTTGTTTAAGATCTGAAGGAAGAGGAAGCAGTGAAGCAAAAGGCAAGTAGAAAGAGCTTCATTTACCTTTTTCAACAGATCATTTTTTAAACAAGTCAGAATGGACAAGGACTGTAATAGATAAATCGAAACACCAGAGTAGAACCTCCCAAAATATTTCTTATGATATAAATCATCTGAATTATTTAAGGAAAAAAAACCCTGAAACACAGTAATGAAAGTAATAATACTTTCAAGTCCACACATATTGAATGATTCAAGGCATCAAAACAAAGAGGAAATGATAGCACCTACATTTCTCTACTGAAAACTTGCAACAATAAAAGGAACGAACCTAAGATGGCCAAATCACCAGTAATCAAATGTATTTCCACAATACTGTAAGCTAGAACTTCCTCCCATTTATAAGGTTAACTTTGCTAGAGAAGTATGAGTATTCTATTAGGCTAAAAGACTTTGTGTACTGTCTGAAAAGTGTTGTTAAGACTTCCCAGTAGACTCAAAATAAAAACAAATGCAGAAAAACAAAAAGGTCCTTGCATCTAAACTTGCCTCTCATTACCTCCTGATATAATCATGATCCAAACTGTTCTAAACATTTTAGGATCAGCCAAATATGATCATTTAAAAATCCAAGTCTGCCATAGCTATACTCTCAGAAAGAATCTTTAGTGGCAGACATGCTGATAGAGTGAAAATACATCTTCTTAAACTAGTTTGCAAGTATTCTGTGGTTTATCTTCTTCTGACCTCTTGAATCCTGTCATGTACCTCACTTCTTTTGCTCCCTGCATTTCCCACAAAACATCCCTACTTTATACTCTCATGCCAACATGTTCAATGATATCTCAGGATCTTTGTGCTTCCCTTTACCTAGTTGCTTCCCACTGGGCCACTTCAGGCCTTGGTACTTGTTTCAAATCAATGATCCATGAGTTTACTGTTTATACCAATTTCTTTCCTATCATAATCTCAGATGCCTTTTCTCCCTAACACGTACAATACATGCATATAGATAGATAGATAATAGAAAGATAGATAGAAAGGTAGATAGATGATAGATAGATGATAGATAGATAGATAGATAGATAGATAGATAGATAGATAGATAGATAGATAATCGTTGTCACTTCCTTAAAACAAGAATTGAAACTCTGTCTGGCTATACTGACTGACTTTACTCACAATCCCAGGGGCCTTGTTGACTCTTAGCAAGTGATTTACAAACACATTTGGTATGCAAAGGGAGTTTAATGGATCTCCTCAATTCCTATGAATCTTTGGTTTGTAAAATGCTTCTGGATCACTTGTACATTCTGATAGCCAAATATTTCTCTGCAAAAATCATGGATGAAGCCAAAGAAAGTTGTTGGCAATTTGCTACTCTAATCAAGTAGCTAGTCAAGTAGCACAGTTCTAATTATCTTGGTTACCCAGGAGGAAAGGAAAGTCCCAAGTCTTACAGTAAGAATGAGAAGAAAATAAACAAATATTTAAATATAGCTGTTAAATATTTCAATAATCAAACAATATATCCATAACTGGTTATAGTGGTTCTTTAATTTAGTCCCAACACATTTGAGAAATCTTTTATGCTGGGATGATAAAAGACCGAGTTCCAGTAATAAAGGCAACAAAAGCCGAAGAGGAACATCAGTGGGATTCTGGGAGGCCATTCACAGCTAATAATTTACATTTTAGATAACTGTTTGCTTTCCTCTTTCATAAAATTAAGCATAATTATGTATTGCCCTTATTTGTCCCATTAGTAATTTGGAAGAATTAATGAGATGATGTTTGTGGACAGTGTGTGTCCCCATGGAAAAGCTGTTATTAAAATGGTTAAGTGAGAAGTTTCTAGCAATTCATAGGATAACTTCGATAAAAGCAAGGTTGACAACATAAAAAAAATGTACTAGAAGGGCCTATAAATCTGTGAGAAGCTCCATTTTCTTCCTCATTACATATGACATCTCTTATTTGACTCATAATAGAGTTTTGAAACATTATCAGCAAGAAAATTAATTATCATTTTTTAAAGATCATTTTATTTTTGAGTATAAGTGAGGAAGTATGTACATGAATGTGGGAGGGTGTCCTTGAAGGAAGAGGAGAACATAGGATTCCCTGGAACTACAGTTACAGGCTGAGCAGTTACAGTTGTGAGCAGTCCAGTGTTGGTACTAGGAATAGAATTTGAGTCCTCTGAAGAAGCAGAAAATACTCTTATTCCATGAGTTCACAAAATCTCGACTTGCAAAATTATTATTTAAAAAATGGTTTCTTTTTTAACTTGTTTTGCCTTTTAAGTACCACCTCTATCTGGTAAGCACTAAGAATATGGATGGTATGGATAGGTTGAATCTTATCCATTTTTCACTGTCTCGTATTTCTCAGTGTCTTCCCTATATATGTGCTGAAATCTACAGAGAAAGTGACCCATTTGGGTGATAAACAAATAGAGAATGAGAAGGAAGGGAGCCACAAATTTAAAACTGCTTTATCTGGTTTCTCATAACTTTAGAGAGAGGTCATTAATATAGTCTTACAAAGAATGAATCCCCACTTGTGTAAAATGCTGCTTCTTCTCATTTTTCTCTTTATACTATTTCAATCTTATTGGATAGTAGGTGGCGTTGAGCACAGAAAGGAGCCCAATGCATTCTAACATTGTGTGGGTGTCTACTTGGCTTCGTTGCCAAAGAAACCGTTATGTTCCATACTATTCAAATAATGACTTTACTGGTGCTTTAAATACTTTCTTTTCTAACCTGTCTATACTTCAGATTTAGAACTACCATCTGGTGACCAGCAAGAGAGGGGTTTCTGGAAATGCCCTTCTTATACTGTTTAAACCTCAACCTCACAATTTCAATCCTATGAAGGCTATTTTTGATGCCAACATTTCCCACTTAGGCCCAGGTCTATGCCTTCATACACTACTGCACTGCTAAACTGCATAAGTGGAAGGTACTAGCAGGTATCTTCTGAAGCTCCAAGATTCCTGCCATGCAAGCTGTGAGCTCTCTCTCTCTCTCTCTCTCTCTCTCTCTCTCTCTCTCTCTCTCTCTCTCTCTCTCTCTCTCTCTCTCTCTCTCTCTCTCTTTCCAGTTAATAAGGCCTTCTTCTTCTGACTCTGAAGCATAATGGAAGATCTGGCTGATCATGTCTATCACCCTGGATCCTGGATTTACTTGTCTAACTCTCTCCCAGATACCTTCACTGATTTCCATGCAAAAATTATAGCACCTGAGAGCATATGTTGCCATGGATTTCAGCTTTATCTATACTGTCTAAGCCTTCCACTCATGAACCCAGGATGCTAACACCCCTATGAAGGATTTTCTGGAAAACAACTCTGTTTTAACACTCTAATGACATTTGCCCTTTGCCTCAAAATCTCTAATGTCTACAGAGGCACAGTGTACTTGGCAAATTCCCCATGTATCTGAATCAGCCAGGAAATAAGGCATGAAGTATTCTTGGAAACCTCCAGGACTCTGGAACGAAAGTGGATGACCAACACCCAGCAGTGCAGTTACTTTTTCTGGCTAAATATTTCTTTTCTGAGCATCTAAATTTAAATTTGGTGAAAATTTGCAATATATTAAAAATAATATTATGGTGCTACATGTATATCTCATTAGTTTTCACCTGGCACAGGAAGCTCAAGAAGAAGGAGGACTTAAGTGAGGGTGCTTTGGTTCCTCTGAGAAAAGGAACAAAATAGGCACAGGAGTGATAAAGGAGACACAGCGTGGAGCAGAGACTGAAGTAAAGGCCACCCAGATACTGCCCTACCTGGGGATTCATCCTATAAAGTCACCAAACCCCAACACTACTATGGGTGACAAGGAATGTATATCAAAAGGAGCCTGTTATGGTTGTCTCTGTTGGGGCCCTGCCAGAGCCTTACAAATACAGAGGCAGATGCTAGCAGCCAACTATTGGACTGGGCTTGGGGTCCCCAATGGAGGATCTGGAGGGTGGTCTGGAGGAGATGAAGGGGCTTACAGCCCTGTGGGAAGAACTATGATGTTGGCCACCCAGATGCCCCAGGACTCCCAGGGACTGAACCATCAACCTATGGGTACACATGGTTCCATCCAAAAATGTGGCAGAGGAAGGCCTTGTTGGGCATCAGTGGGAAGAGTGGTCCTTAGTCAGGTAAAGGCTCAATAGATGCCCCAACAAAGGGAAACCAAGGGGGGAGAGTGGGAGTGTCAGGTGGGAGGGGCATATGGAGACAGGGGGTGGGACAAGGGGTTGAGGGTCTTTGGAGAGGGGGGAAATTAGACATGTTTTACCATTGGCAATGTAAACGAAAACAATATTCAGTAAAAAATAAAATAAAATAATAAAATAAAATAAAATAAAAAGGAATTTAGTCAAGGCCCAACACAAACTGCATATAAATTAGAGTAGCATAATAGTGATTGTCATTTAAATATAGGATATTATTCTTAATACCACTGGCAATTTCTGTTCAGAGGAATATGTATACTACTTTTATAAACCAGCACATTCAACTAAAAATATCCCATTGTGTTTGTTTGATAAGAGTGCCCCCCTCAACATGCTCATATGTTTTAGTGATTGAAACAAGTGTATGGAACTATTTGGAAAGGATTAGGAGATATGTGGCCTTGTTGAAGAAGACATAACACTGGAGTGAGTTTTGAGGTTACAAAAGCCTCCATAATGTTTTGTCACCGCAATAGAAATGTAATTAACACACCAATTCTTGTAGATGAAGCATCCTATTAATGTAAGATCTCTGCACACCCCATAAATAAATATATATTTACATAGATATTATATGTTACATGTAATATATATCACAGTATAGGTATGTTCATGTATATGTATATATACCTTGCTTTATAAATATCTATTGTAATAATATTATCATTACAAAGCATGCTTCCAAAATTGAAATTCTAAAAACATGCACGTCAAAATTCAATATTTTTAAATATACATTAAATTTTATTAATAAATATGTAAAATTCACTTTTACTCTCATCAGGATAACTAACATTTTAATAGAAGAAATAAGAACAAACTTTCTCATCTATTTATTTTTTATCCTAATTTAGTTTGAAGATCAACTAATACCAATTTAATTTACGTTTATTCCTGATTTTTTTAAATTTTTTTCTATTTTTTTAAATTTATTGATATATTTATTTACATTTCAAATGATTTCCCCTTTTCTGGACTCCCACTCCCCGAAAGTCCGATCAGTCCCCTTCCCTCTCCGTGTTTTCCCACCCAACCCTTCCCACTTCCCTGTTCTGACTTTGCTCTATACTTCTTCACTGAGTCTTTCCAGAACCAGGGGCCACTCCTCCGTTCTTCTTGTATCTCATTTGATGTGTGGATTATGTTTTGGGTATTCCAGTTTTCTAGGTTAATATCCACTTATTAGTGAGTGCATACCATGATTCATCTTTTGAGTCTGGGTTACCTCACTTAGTATGATATTCTCCAACTCCATCCATTTGCCTAAGAATTTCATGAATTCATTGTTTCTAATGGCTGAATAGTACTCCATTGTGTAGATATACCACATTTTTTGCATCCACTCTTCTGTTGAGGGGTACCTTGGTTCTTTCCAACTTCTGGCAATTATAAACAGGGCTGCTATGAACATAGTGGAACATGTATCCTTATTACATGGTGGGGAAACTTTTGGGTATATGCCCAGGAGTAGTATAGCAGGATCTTCTGGAAGTGAGGTGCCCAGTTTTCGGAGGAACCGCCAGACTGATTTCCAGAGTGGTTGTACCAATTTGCAACCCCACCAGCAGTGGAGGAGTGTTCCTCTTTCTCCATACCCTCTCCAACACCAGCTATCTGACTGGTGTAAGGTGAAATCTCAAGGTTGTTTTGATTTGCATTTCCCTAATGACTAATGAAGTTGAGCATTTTTTAAGGTGTTTCTCTGCCATCCTAAGTTCTTCAGGTGAGAATTCTTTGTTTAACTCTGTACCCCATTTCTTAATAGGGATGTTTGGTTTTCTGGAGTCTAACTTCTTGAGTTCTTTATATATATATTGGATATTAGCCCTCTATCTGATGTAGGATTGGTGAAGAACTTTTCCCAATTTGTTGGTTGCCGATTTGTCCTTTTGATGGTGTCCTTTGCCGTACAGAAACTTTGTAATTTTATGAGATCCCATTTGTCAATTCTTGATCTTAGAGCATACGCTATTGGTGTTCTGTTCAGAAACTTTCTCCCTATACCGATGTCCTCAAGGGTCTTCCCCAGTTTCTTTTCTATAAGCTTCAGAGTGTCTGGCTTTATGTGGGGGTCCTTAATCCATTTGGATTTGAGCTTAGTACAAGGAGACCAGGATGGATCAATTCGCATTCTTCTGCATGCTGACCTCCAGTTGAACCAGCACCATTTGTTGAAAAGGCTATCTTTTTTCCATTGGATGTTTTCAGCCCCTTTGTCGAGGATCAAGTGGCCATAGGTGTGTGGGTTCATTTCTGGATCTTCAATCCTGTTCCATTGATCTGCCTGCCTGTCACTGTACCAATAAAATGCAGTTTTTAACACTATTGCTCTGTAGTATTGCTTGAGGTCAGGGATACTGATTCCCCCAGAATTTCTTTTGTTGCTGAGAATAGTTTTAGATATCCTTGGATTTTTAGTATTACAGATGAATTTGATAATTGCTCTTTCTAACTCTGTGAAAAATTGAATTGGGATTTTGATGGGTATTGCATTGAATCTGTATATTGCTTTTGGCAAAATGGCCATTTTAACTATATTGATCCTGCCGATCCATGAGCATGGGAGGTTTTCCCATTTTTTGAGGTCTTCTTCCATTTCCTTCTTCGGAGTCTTGAAGTTCTTGTCATACAGATCTTTCACATGTTTGGTAAGAGTCACCCCAAGATACTTTATACTGTTTGTGGCTATTGTGAAGGGGGTCATTTCCCTAATTTCTTTCTCAGCCTGCTCATCCTTTGAGTATAGGAAGGCCACTGATTTGCTTGAGTTGATTTTATAACCTGCCACTTTGCTGAAGTTGTTTATCAGCTGTAGGAGCTCTCTAGTGGAGTTTTTTGGGTCACTTAGGTAGACTATCATGTCATCTGCAAATAATGATAGTTTGACTTCTTCCTTTCCAATTTGTATCCCTTTGACCTCCTTATGTTGTCGAATTGCCCAAGATAGTACCTCAAGTACAATATTGAAAAGATAAGGAGAAAGGGGACAGCCCTGTCTAGTCCCTGATTTTAGTGGTATTGCTTCAAGTTTCTCTCCATTTTGTTTGATGCTGGCTACCGATTTGCTGTATATTGCTTTTACTATGTTTAGGTATGGGCCTTGAATTCCTGTTCTTTCCAAGACTTTAAGCATGAAAGGATGCTGAATTTTGTCAAATGCTTTTTCAGCATCCAATGAAATGACCATGTGGTTTTTTTCTTTATGTTTGTTTATGTAGTGGATTGCATTGATGGATTTCCGTATATTGAACCAACCCTGCATCCCTGGGATAAGCCTACTTGATCAAAGTGGATGATCATTTTGATGTGTTCTTGGATTTGGTTGGCAAGAATTTTATTGAGTATTTTTGCATCGATGTTCATAAGGGAAATTGGTCTGAAGTTCTCTTTCTTTGTTGGATCTTTGTGTGGTTTTGGTATCAGCATAATTGTCGCTTAGTAGAAGTAATTGGGTAGGGTTCCTTCTGTTTCTATGTTGTGGAATAGTTTGAAGAGTATTGGTGTTAGGTCTTCTTTGAAGGTCTGATAGAATTCTGCACTGAAACCATCTGGTCCTGTGCTTTTTTTTTTTTTTTTTTTGGTTGGAACACTTTCTATGACCCCTTCTATTTCTTTAGGGGTTATGGGACTGTTTAGATGATCTATTTGGTCCTGATTTAATTTTGGTATTTTGTATCTGTCTAGGAAATTGTCCATTTCCTCCAGATTCTCCAGTTGGGTTGACTATAGGCTTTTGTAGTAGGATCTGATGATTTTTTGGATTTCCTCAGTTTCTGTTGTAATATCTCCCTTTTCATTTCTAATTTTGTTAATTGGGATACTTTCTCTGTGCCCTTTGGTGAGTGTGGCTAAGGGTTTACCTATCTTGTTGATTTTCTCAAAGAACCAGCTCCTGGACTCATTGATTTTTGTATGTTTCTCTTTGTTTCCACTTGATTGATTTCAGCCCTGAGTTTGATGATTTCCTGTCTTCTACTCCTCCTGTGTGAAATAGCTTCTTTTTGTTCCAGGGCTTTCAGGTGTGTCATTAAGCTGCTGGTATATGCTCTCTCCATTTTCTTTTTGGAGGCACTCAGGGCTATGAGTTTTCCTCTTAGCACTGCTCTCATTGTGTCCCAAAGATTTGGGTATGTTGTGCCTTCATTTTCATTAAATTCTAAAAAGTCTCTGATTTCTTTCTTTATTTCTTCTTTGGCCAAGGTGTCATTGAGTAGAGTATTGTTCAGCCTCCATGTGTATGTGGGCTTTCTGTTGCTTTTGTTGCTATTGAAAACCACTCTTACACCATAGTGATCTGATAGGAGGCATGGGATTTCTTGTATTTGTTGAGGTCTGTCTTGTGACCAATTATATGGTCGATTTTGGAGAAGGTACCGTGAGGTGCTGAGAAAAAGGTATATTCTTTTGCTTTAGGGTGAAATGTTCTATAAATATCAGTCAAATCCAATTGGTCCAAAGCTTCAACTAGTTTTACTGTGTCCCTGCTTAGTTTCTGTTTTCCTGATCGGTCCATTGAGGAGAGTGGAGTGTTGAAGTCCCCCACAATTATTGTGTTAGGTGAAATGTGTGCTTTGAGCTTTAGTAAAGTTTCTTTTACGAATGAGGGTACCCTTGCATTTGGCGCATAGATGTTCAGAATTGAAAGTTCTTCTTGGTGGATTTTTCCTTTGACCAGCAAGAAGTGTCCCTCAGTGTCTCTTTTGATGACTTTAGGTTGAAAGTCAATTTTATCTGATATTAGAATGGCTACTCCGGCACATTTCCCGAGACCATTGGCTTGTAAAATTGTCTTCCAGCCTTTTACTCTAAGGTAGTTTTTGTCTTTGACACTTAGATGTGTTTCCTGTATGCAGCAAAATGTAGGGTCCTGTTTCCTTATCCAGTCTGTTAGTCTATGTCTTTTTATTGGGGAATTGAGTCCATTGATGTTAAGAGATATTAAGGAAAGAGATTATTACTTCCTGTCATTTTTGATGTTATTTTTATATTTGAGTGATTATCTTCTTTTGGGTTTAATGAAGAAGGTTACTATCTTACTTTTTCCAGGGTGTAGTTTCCTTCCTTGTATTGGAGTTTTCCTCCTATTATTCTTTGTAGAGCTGGGTTTGTGGAAAGTTATTGTGTAAATTTGGTTTTGTCATGGAATGTCTTGGTTTCTCCATCTATTGTTATTGAGAGTTTTGCTGGGTATAGTAGTCTTGGCTGACATTTGTGTTCTCTTAGAGTCTGCATGAGGTCTGCCCAGGATCTTCTAGCTTTCATGGTCTCTGGTGAGAAGTCTGGTGTGATTCTGATAGGTCTTCCTTTATATGTTACTTGGCCTTTTTCTCTTACTGCCTTTAATATTCTTTCTTTGTTTAGTGCATTTGGGGTTTTAATTATTATGTGGCAAGAGGTATTTCTGTTCTGGTCCAGTCTGTTTGGAGTTCTGTAGGCTTCTTGTATATTCATAGGCATCTCTCTCTTTAAGTTAGGAAAGTTTTCTTCCATAATTTTGTTAAAGATATTTGCTGGCCCTTTCAGTTGTAAATCTTCACGCTCATCTATGCCTATAATCCTTAGGTTTGGTCTTCTCATTGTATCCTGGATTTCCTGGATGTTCTGGGATACAAGCATTTTGCATTTTCTTTGACTGTTGAGTCAATGGTTTCTATGGTATCTTCGGCATCTGAGATTCTCTCTTCCATCTCTTGTATTCTGTTGTTTATATTTGCATCTATGGCCCCTGATTTCTTCTCAAGGTTTTCTATCTCCAAAGTTGTCTCCCTTTTTGATTTCTTAGTTGTTTCTACTTCTGTTTTTAGATCCAGGATGGTTTTGCTCAGTTCCATCATTTGTTTGTTTGTGTTTTCCTGTAATTCTTTAAGAGATTTTTGTGTTTCCTCTTTCATGACTTCTGCCTGTTGACTCAAGTTCTCCTGCATTTCTTTAAGGTTTTTTTGCCTTTCTTCTTTATTGGCTTCTATCTCTTGAGCCTTATTCTCCTGCATTTCTTTAAGTGATTTTTCTGTTTCCATTATACGGGTTTCTAGCTTATTCATGTTCCCCTGTATTTCTTTAAGAGATTCATTTATGTCCTTTTTATGTTCTTCTTGCAGCATCATGATCAGTGATTTTAAATCCAAATCTTGTTTCTCTGGTGTGTTGGTATAACGATGACTTGCTGATGTTGGAGAGTTTGGTTCAGATGCTGCCATATTGCCTAGATTTCTGTTAGTAGCGTTCCTGCGTTTGCCCTTTGCCATCTTGTTCTCTGGAGTTAGATGGTCTTGTCCCTGGCTGGTGTTTGGGCCTCCTGAGGGGCTCTGGGGCTATTACTGCAACACTATATGGCTGGGTTTCCCCTGTAGCAGATTGCTGATGTGCTCTTGGGTGCCCTTGCAGCTCTAGTGTGCTTTGCCCCAGATTGTGTCTATGAACCAGATGGAGCCTGTGTGCACCCCCAGGGAGGGCAGAAGGTGTATGCTGCCGGGACCTCCCCTGCGTGCTGATCACTCAGCTGGGCAGCTGATCCCCCAACTGGGCTGGCGCACACAAGGTTAGGCTGGCCGCCCAGGCCCTGGGTCCAGGCAAAAGCCTGGGAGGCCAAGGTCCGAGCAAAATTCCCCTCGGGCTATGACTGTCAACGGGGTCCGCCAGGTGACCAGGATGGTAGGCTTGCGTGCTCGCGCTCCCCGAAAGCGCCGGGAGAGTCTGCTGGGCTAACAACCTCCTGGGCGGGTTGACACACAGATGGCCCACCAAGTCGCCCAGTTCTTGGGGTCAGTCCAGGGCCTGTTGGGGCCTAGACCCCCGGTTTGTTAGCCTCTGGCTATGCTTGTTAGCCGGCTCTGCCCGCCAGAGCTCTCTGATGTCCTGTAGGCAAAATGGCGGCATGCGCGCTGGCCCGCACAAAAAAACCTCCTGGCTGGGTTGGCACCCAGATGGCCCCCGAACAGCCCAGGGCCTGGGTGCAGGCCAACGCCCGCCGGGCTCAGACCCCCGCGGTGTTGGCCTCGGGTTATGTTTGTGTACCTCAGTCTGTCTGATCTCTCTGGAGTCCGAAACAAAGATGGAGGTGAGCCTCTCCTGACTGGCAGGAGGCCGAGTTCTGAAGTGGCTTCTGTGGAGCAAAAGGCACCGCAAATCCGTAGCTGCTTGCAGCCCAGCTGGTCAGCGAAGGTCAGTAGGGCCTAACTGGACCCTGTGTCGCCTTGGTTCCACTGCTGATGGCCCTTCAGCTGGACCAGCCACTGCTGCACTGCCGCCACCACCACCACCGCAGCCCCCTATTCTTGATTTTTTAAAGCTATGGCTGATAGAGAAAATCAACAAAATATATACCTCTAAATGGAAGAAATAAAATTATTTTTAAATTTGGTTAAAATAATATTTCAAAAATAAAAGAAACAAATTTTAAGAAAAAAATAATGTCAGATACAAAATATGTATATTCTATATATACCTAGACATAGTTATAATGAAATACTGGTACACAATTTATACGTGAATGTGCATATTCATGTATGTAAAATAGATAATATATGATATATACAGAGAGATGCACATATCTATTTAAGTCAATGTATCCCTTTAGGACATACTTATACTGAAAATTGATGATATGAAACTCAAAGTTAACTTGGTGCATTGTATTTTACCTGGCAGTCATAATACTAACAAGACAGTATTTTCTCTTTTTCTAAGATAAAAGGAATTGTAAATAATGAAGGAATTACACTATGTTTTCCTCCATGTTCAATGGTGCTAAACTACC
This sequence comes from Apodemus sylvaticus, assembly GCF_947179515.1. Taxonomy (NCBI): domain Eukaryota; kingdom Metazoa; phylum Chordata; class Mammalia; order Rodentia; family Muridae; genus Apodemus; species Apodemus sylvaticus. The sequence goes on from NC_067495.1 coordinate 36,050,527, forward strand.
CAGGAGAGATTCTAACTAAACAAATATCCTGCTCAGAGCTCAGTGAACCAAATGCTTCTAACATTCCCCTCTTTGCTAAACTTAAAATGCCTTCTCTGTAACCCACTCACTATACTATAGTGACATCCTGGGAAGTCATATATCCATATTATGTATCTGCTTTACAGTTGTAGAAGCAAATAAGATATTTTTACCCCCGCCTACCCTTTACACTGGCATGCAAGATACTGATCAACATTGAAAGACACATTCTACAGAGGCAGTGATTATAGCCTTAAGTGATGTCACAGTAGAAAATATGTCTTTGTGAATTTGCATTGTGTAACTCTTAATGGCAAATTTAACAGAATGAGAAAAATGACTTGTCATTACAATTTTTCTGCCTTCTTTGGATAAGACTGCCTAGCATCAACAAAATAGCCAAATAACCCCCAAGACAGTCATTTTGGAAGACAATAGTCATGGCTGCACAGCAGATGATGTAGCACTATGAGTAAGAAATTAGTCTGCATTAAGCCAAGTACTCTAGGGAACATTTACAGTAAGATGATCTATGAGGTATCAATTCAGATAGAATATCCAAAGAGTAATGGAAATTTAACTGCTACCAACATTGATACCTAGTTACCTTGAATGTTCAAGACAATGGCATATTATCTAGGAATGGCAAGTTAAAAACCAAACAAAAAATACTGAACATAATGTTTATGGGCTAAAACCAATCAAACCAATAAATACTCTCTACTCATCAGACTAAATTTTTACCTCTCATTGGTCAACAAATTTTTGAGATGTGTGTGTGTGTGTGTGTGTTTGTATAATGTCATTGTGGATATAGACTGAAGTACCACACAAAATTCTTGTCAGAGATCCCATATACTATGGGGATAGCCCCAGTAATGTCAGTCCCAAAGTTCTGAACTATATTACATGTACTTTCACACTAAAAGCAACAGAGTAAATGTCAGTCCTAAAAATATGTCCCAGTCAACTAAGACCTGAGGACAGATAACATAACCAACAACATCCTCACAGATTTCCTCCTCCCCCTCTTCTTTTTCTTCTTCTTCTTCTTAACCAAAGACCTCAACACTTATTGCTAGCTCCCTTAAGAAGGAGAACACCAAACATAGCCTACTTCATTTGGCCTCCAGCAAGTCAATTTACAAAATTCATTGTTATTGTCTGGTACAGGAACATAAAAAGCCATCTCTCAACAACATCATATCACACGAAATTCTCTATCTTCACAGAAGTCAGGGAAACATCAGAAACTCTGTGCTCTCTCAACCTTTCCAATTAGGCCTGACCTTTATTTTGAAGGTGTATTTTAATCCAGAAAGGCACAGTCTGAAGAGATTGGGCGTAAAATTATCATAATGTATGTGTGTTTGTGTTGGTATGGGGAGTAAAAATTAAGTGTCATTGTCTCATTAGTTGATCTGGATCAGTTTTTCTGCTCATTTTTTTTCTGATGGAAAATTCAGAAGACCACAAGATACATATGTTATACAAAACAAACTAAATTCATAAATTTTACTTTTAATTGTTGTGATATAGGCAGCATAGTAAACATAAATCTTGTGCTGTGTAGATAATAAATGGTATCTGAAGATGAGATAGGAAAAGGAGTACACGGTGGCTGCTACTTGGTGCATTTTTAAATATGCTGATCAAAAAAGTTCTTTGGGTGGATAAACAAATTTATTTGTCCAATGAAACCATTTGTAATGGAGCATCTGATAGAAACTAGTATTTTTTCACAAGTGTCTTCAGTCCAGAGTAGAAGCACTTTAATTGGACTCTAGTAATGAAAATGTGAGATGGTCTTAGAGACTCCCAAAACAGCATAGGTTATTGCCATTTTCTTGGTTGCCTATTGCCAAAGACACTATTGAGTCAGACACAGGGATTAGAGGAACAAAGTTGGAAATGATGAAGAGGACTAACATTTTAACTGCCATAAAATGCTCTGAAAGCTACAAAGGGATAATAGTAATCAATAGTCTTACCCAAATGTAATACCACTGAACCACAACAATAACTCACCTGGCAAATGTGGAATTGAGACATCTTGAGGGTAGTCAAGAGCTTACTAATAGAACTTATAACCTACTCAGTAAAAGGAAATGCATGCCTAATTCTGCAAACCTAGACAACTCTCCATGGCTGGAAAGACCATATGCCCTAGAGCAGAATATTCTACTTCATTTCACCAGGCCAATATAATTTCTAACTCTATTCTCAGAACTTATCTTTACAGCCATATATAAGTGTGGTTCTCACCCCTCATCAAAGAAAGTTCTTGGGAAGCCTTCTGGTGCCTCCAATTGGGGACCATCCGCTGCCACAGAGTGCCATATCCAGGTGGCACAGGGAGACAGCTAACCATGCAGGAGTGTGGAGAGGCCTGAGAGCACAGGTAAAACCACCCCTGCTGCTCAGAGGAACCTGTCTGGAACCCTCATGTGGGAGATAGAACAGAAACTGAGGAAATTCAAAAAAAAATCATCAGATCCTACTATAAATGTCTATACTCAAAATAATTGGAAAATCTGGATGAAATGGACAATTTCCTAGACAGATACCTAATATCAAAGTTAAATCAGGATCATATAGACCTTGTAAATAGTCCCATAACCCCTAAAGAAATAGAAGTGGTCATTGACAGTCTTCCAACCAAAAAAAAAAAAAAAGCACAGGACCAAATGATTTTAGTGCAGAATTATATCAGACATTCAAAGAAGACCTAATGCCAATACTCTTCAAATTTTTCCACAAAATAGAAACAGAAGGAACACTATCCAGCTCATTCTATGAAGCCACAATTTCACTGATACCAAAACCAAACAAATATCCAACAAAGAAAGAAAACTTAGACCAATTTCCCTTATGAATATTGTTGCAAAAATATTCAATAAAATTCTTGCCAACTGAATCCAAGATCACATCGCAACGATCATTCACCATGATCAAGTAGGCTTCATCCCAGGGATGCAGAGATGATTCAATATAAAGAAATCCATCAATGTAATCCACTACATAAACAAACTCAAAGAAAAAACACATGGTTGTTTCATTAAATGCTGAAAAAGCATTTGACAAAATTCAGCATCCTTTCATGATAAAGGTCTTGGAAAGATCAGGAATTCAAGACTCATGCATAAACATAGTAACAGCAATACACAGCAAACCAGTAGCCAATATCAAACTAAATGGAGAGAAACTTGAAACAATTCCACTAAAATCAGGGACTAGACAAGGCTGTCCTCTCTCTTCGTATCTATTCAATATAGTACTTGAAGTTCTAGCTAGAGCAATTAGACAACAAAAGGAGGTCAAGAGGGTACAAATTGAAAGGGAAGAAATCAAAGTATCACTATTTGCAGATGATATGACTGTATACTTAAGCCAGAATACTCCTCTAGCTGTTAAACAACTTCAGCAAAATGGCCAGATATAAAATTAACTCAAACAAATCAGTAGCATTCCTATACATAAAGTATAAACAGGCTGTGAAAGAAATTAGGGAAATGCCACACTTCAAAATAGTCACAAATGAAAAAAAAGTATCTTGGTGTGACTCAAACCAAACAAATTGAAGAAATTGAACAACAAATTGAATAAATTGAAGAAAGCAATTGAACAAGACCTCAGAAGATGGAAAGATCTCCCATGCTCATGGATTACCAGGATTAATGTAGTAAAAATATCCATCTTGCCAAAAGCAATCTACAGATTCAGTTCTTCATAGAGTTAGAAGGAGCAAATTCATCTGGAATAACAAAAACCCCAGGATAGCTCAAACTATTCTCAACAATAAAAGAAGTACTGGAGGAGTCAGTATCCCAGACCTCAAGTTGTACTACAGAGCAATAGTGATTTAAAAAAAACTGCATGGTATTGATACAGTGACAGACAGGTAGATCAATGGAATAGAATTAAAGACCCAGAAGTGAACCCATACATGTATGGTCACTTGATCTTTGACAAAGAAAGGAGTTAAAACCATTCAGTGGAAAAAAGATAACCTTTTCAACAAATGGTACTTGTTCAACTGGTGGTTAGCATGCAGAAGATGCAAATCAATCAATTCCTATTTCCTTGTACAAAGCTCAAGTCCAAGTGGATCAAGGACTTCCACATAAAACCAGATACACTGAAACTGATAGAAAATAAACTGGGAAAGAGCATTGAGCACATGGACACAAGGGAAATTTTCCTGAACAGAACACCAATAACATGTGCTCTGAGATCAAGAATTGACAAATGGGACCTCATAAAATTACAAAGTTTCTGTAAGGCAAAGGATAGTGACAATAGGACAAAACAGCAATCAACAAATTGGGAAAAGTTCTTTACCAAACCTACATCAGACAGAGGGCTAATAACTAATATATACAAACAACTCAAGAAATTATACTCCAGAGAACCAAATAATCCTATTAATAATGGTGTACAGAGTTAAACAAAGAATTTTCAACTAAGGACTATCATATAGCTGAGAAGCATTTAAGGAAACGTTCAACATCCTTAGTCATTAGGGAAATGCAAATCAAAACAACCCGGAGATTTCACTTCACACCTGTCAGAATGGCTAAGATCAAAAATTCAGGAGACAGCAGGTGCTGGTGAGGATGTGGAGAAAGAGGAACACTCCTCCATTGTTGGTGGGATTGTAAGCTCTTAAACCACTCTGGAAATCAGTTTGGCGGTTCCTTGGAAAATTGTACATAGTACCTGAGGACCCAGCTATACCAATCCCGGGCTATACCCAGATGATTCTCCAGCATGTAATAAGGACACACACTCCACTATATTAATAGCAGACTTATTTATAATAGCCAGAAGCTTGCAAGAACCCAGATTTCCCTTAACAGAGTAATGGATACAGAAATTGTGGTACATTTACACAATGGAGTACTACTCAGCTATTAAAAAGAATGAATTCACGAAATTCTTAGGCAAATGGATAGAACTAGAAAATATCATCTTGAGTGAGGTAACCCAATCACAAAAGAACAAACATGGTATGCACTCACTGATAAGTGGATATTAGCCCAGAAGCTTGGAATACCCAAGAAACGATTCACAGACCAAATGAAGCTCTAGAAGAAGGAAGAACAAAGTATGGATACTCTGGTCCATGTTAGAAGGTGGAACAAAATATCCAGAGGAGGAGATACAGAGACGAAGTGTGGAGCAAAGACTGAAAGGCTGCCCCACCTAGGGATCCTTCCCATATACAGTTACAAAACCAAGACTCTATTGTGGATGCCAATAAGTGCTTGCTGACAGGAACCTGATATAGCTGTTACCTGGGAGGCTCTGCCAGTGCATGACAAATAAAGAGCAGGACACTCTCAGCCAACCATTGAACTGAGCACAGGGTCCCCAATGGAGGAGCTATAGAAAGGACCCAGGGAGCTGTAGGGTTTTGCAGCACCATAGGAGGAATAACAATATGAACCACCCAGTACCCCCAGAGCTCCTAGAGACTAAATCACCAACCAAAGAGTACACATGGAGGGACTCCAGCTGCATATGCAGCAGAGGATGGCCTTGTTGGACATGAAAGGGAGAAGAGACCCTTGGTCCTGAGAAGGCTAGATGCCTCAGTATAGGTGAATGCCAGTACAGGGAAGCAGGAGTGGGTGTATCAATGAGCAGGGGGAGGGGGAATAGGTTAGGGAGTTTTTGGGGGGAGGGGAACACAAAAGCTGATATTTGCAGTGTAAATAAAGAATACATCTAATGAAAAAACTTCTTTATGTATTAGATAAATATTAATACAGAAACTGGCTAAAATACAAAGACTAACTGACCATGGAGTAACAAATCCTAAATGACATATTATGATACAGCCTGTGCCTCTAAATCTCAAGAAACATCACCAAAGTAAAAAGAAAGTAAGAGCCAAAGGACCAAGACCCTTGCTGCAGGATGATGCCTTTCAGACATGGCAGGAAATGTAAAATTATGAAATCTCATAATTTGGTTGCCTGAAAAAGACCTATCTAATGATACCAGCTGATATACCAATGTGAATGAGGGAAGTTTGACAAGACCCTATCCTTAGATGAAGAACTATGTGCAATCATTGTCTGTGAATAGAAGGTGAAACAATTTTCTCCAGAGACAAACACCCTGATAAATTATCAAATCCTAAGTCATTGTTCACCTGCACAAACACACACACACCACACACACACACACACACACACATTGACACACATGATAGAAATCACATTGTTGCAGTTTAGGATGGGCAAGATGACACTGTGGGTAAAGCACCTTCCATGAACGCCTGACATCCTGAATTCAAACCACAGAACCTATGTAAAGATTAAAGGAGGGAACAAATTTCACAAAGTTATCTTCTTGCCTCCATACTTTCACCCTCACTCACACTATATACACAATGATAAATAATTGTCAAAGAAATTTCCTTTTTACTTGCATAAGTGGGCAGTGGCATAGGGCATCTAGAGATGTAGGATGTTTTCTTATTGTCATAAAAAAAAAAAAAAAAAAAAAAAAAAAAAAAAAAAAAACACAGGTTCCTTTGAGCTAATCTTCCAGTTAGCTGCAGTCCCCAAAGCTTGCCTGATAAATTACATCTGTTAAAGGGCCTCTCCCTTTAAAAAAGACTTCTTATAGACATTGCCCAACATGTTTCATTTACATCTAATTGATTATCCCTAAATGATCATGGAGTTTATCTAGCCTGTTGCTTAGCCAAAATGGAACTTCTTGTAAGACTACCTCCCATACTAAGGAAGAGGAAAAGCAATTAGAAACTTTCCTCAGAAAAGAGTGGGAAATGGAAGGTTTTTTTTAAACAAGAAAGAGAAGCATTATTTTTTAGAGAAAGGATCTCACACATCTTGGACTGGCCTTAAGCTAATCATGTAGCCAAGAATAATGCTGAGCTTCTAGTATTCTTGCCTCCACCTCACAAGTAGAATTAGAGCTTTGCATCAACATATCTAGTTTATGTGTTAATGGGACTGTAGCCTGAGGCTGTATGCATGGTAAGCAAGCACAGTACAATCAGAGAGATATTCCAAGCCTCTAAAGCATTCTATTTTTAATAAAACAAACATTAAATGCCCTCAAAATTGGTATTGTCACTGTACAACCCATGTTTTCTCTGGAACATGCAATTAAAATTTCATGGGAAGGAACCACCAATGTCAAGACCACCATGCTCCCATCACATATCATTATGCCACCCAGCTCCTGTCTTGCCTATTCACCACACAGTAAGCCGAATCCTACTCTATATCATACAAATCTTTTCATGTTAGTTCCATACTCAATATCTCTTATGAATATATTCTCTCTAGCAACTTCTCATCATAATTAAAATAAAAATCAATTACAGTAGACAATACTCATTAACTCTTCAATACTCCCCTTGTTTTGTTCATGCCACAACTACCTTTTTGTTACTTACTGACAATTTTGTTTTGCTAGAGGGATCGTCTAGGTTAGATTTTGTGGGGTTTATTTTAAAATAATCTATTATCAAACCCAGGGCCTCATAAAAGTTTATCAAGCATTCCACCATTAAGTGTTATCCAACATGTTTTTGCTGTCTTTATGACAGGGTCATACCATGAAGTTGAGACTAGCTTTGAAACTCTGATATTCCTATCTTAATCTCCCAAGTGTTGTGTAGACTGCTGTTCATGGTTCTTGATGGTACTTAAATACAACATCATTCCCACCTTAGGAACTTTTTCTAGAATGTTCCTTATGAAATAACTACTGCATCTTTCATAACATCCTTCTGTCCATTAAAACAGCTTGGTTCCTAAGAAAGACCTCCCTGATTCCATATAATGAAGTATGCCTAATAGTAAATACTTCCTACCATATAACTCTATATTTTTGTAAATAGTTAAATTTAACATGCTTAAACATTTGGTTCCTGGTTCATTATCACCAGTGACATTCTATGAAATCAGAAGCCTTGCTTCCCTTGTTATATCTATCTCTTTAGCACCACAGTGTATAGCACAGATAGGCTTTCAGTACTCTTGAGAGAATGATATGGTTTAAAGTCCATTCATTATTTTAGTCATTCTTTGAACATCCCTTAGGTTGATTTGGAATCTCTCAGCAGGGTCCAAGAAACACAACTCAGTTCTTAGAAGCACATCATTAGTAAAGAATGGCATGGTGCTCTTGGGTAACACTACACACACTGGCTCAGTAGCTAATTTAGAAAATATGCTTACACGTATGAATCCATGGATTGGCTTTTGAGATGTTTAAAGAGTATTATCCTTCAAACAATAAATCCCTTTCCTGTATTATGTCATATGATATGATGTGATTAAGACCTCTAGAGTCTAGCAAGCCTCAGTCTTCCTAAATCCAAATTGAGGGTCATAGAAATGTGCCTATTTACTTTAACATAATTTCCCTGACTTTAATGGTTACATCTGTTTGAAGATATGATGCAGAAAATTCCAGACCTTGGATGAAAGATTATTCCAATTTGGAAATGGAGGATGATATTATAGAATTACATTCTAAATTATCATTTTGTTTTACTTCCTATCATATAGCTAGATTACACATAGAAAGGGTCATATTATGGATTATAAATAAAGAAATGAATGGGTAGAAATGATCAGAATCACATGATCAAAGGATTAAGATGTTTGACTCAGTGGAGTAGAATTACCTATATTGTATAGTTCAATCATGACATGAAGGATAAGGAAACCTTCATTGTATCAAGCCCTTGAAATATTTGGGATTGTTGATATGGTGCTCATCCTACTCTGAGTGATAAATGAGAGTCAAAGAAAAACTGCATGATATTAAAATGATACTAAGGTTTCAAAGAAAAAAAGTATTTGACTTACTGCAACTTTAGCCTTTTTTTGGGTTTGTGGTGGATTGAATATGCTTGGCCCATGGAATGGCACTATGAAGAAGTATGGCCTTGTAGGAGGAAGTGTGTCACTGTGGGGATGGGCATTGAGTCCCTCCTCCTAGCTGCCTGTGAAACAGTTATCTCCTGGCTTCAGTTGAACCGAGATGTAGAATTCTTGGCTCTTTCTCCAATACCATGCCTGCCTGGATGCTGTCGTTCTTCCTGCCTTGATGATAATGGACTGAAACTCTGAACCTGTAAGCCAGACCTAATTAAATGTTCTCCTTTATAAGAGTTGCCTATATAGAGTCTCTTCACAGCAGTAAAACCCTAAGACATGGTTGTTACAAATGATGTAGTTTTAACATCAATAGCAGACTAGATAAAAGCTAACAGATTCTTAGATGACATAAACATACTGTATTTGCTTTTCAAGTACTAGAAATGACTCTAACTAGAACATGAGAGAAATATTTTAACAGGCTGACTTGGGGAAAGTACTCAGCATGAAGACACCAAAATATTTTTCAAAAACGGAAACAACTCAATATGCTCCCAAAGCCCTGTTCAGGTTTTAATCGAGGGATATCTAAAGTGAAGGAAATTCCAGACTCCCTCTTAAATTAATTCAGCTGTGCATAAGGAGTCATTTAATTTTCAATTAATTTAGGAGTTAGACTATATATATATATATATATATATATATATATATATATATATATATATAAAATGAAATACTATATATAATATATTTTATGAATTATTTTTCTTTTTATTTATTTTCTCATATATTACATCCTGTCATTTCCTTTCCCCCCTCCTCAACCCTACCTCATCCCCTCCAGTCTCCCCCAATTCCAGTCCTTCATTTCCCTTAAGAATAGGACAGGCCTCCTAGGGATATCAAACAAACACAAAAATATCCAGTTACAATAAAACTAGATACTTCCTTCATATTAAGGCATGTCGATGTCACCCAGGAAGAGGAAAGTGTACAAAAAGCAAGCAAAAGAGTCAGAGACAACCCCCATTCTCGTTATTAGGAGTCCCACAAGAACATCAACCTACACTACAATAACATATCTGTACAGGACCTAGTCCAGACCGATACAGCATCTTCGATTGTCACTCCAGTCTTTGTGAGTCCCTGTGAACTCTAGTTGACTGTGTACCAGGTTCTTATAGTGTCCTTAACCTGTCTATTCCTACAATCCTTCCTTCCCTTCTTCTTTGGGCTTCTCAGAACTCAGCCTAATGTTTGGCTGTGGATCTCTGCATCTGCTCTTAGAAGTTGATGGATGAAACCTCTCAAGTTGCAATTATGCTAGGCTCTGCTCTGCAAGTTTAGCAGAATATCATTGTGGGTTTTTTGTTCTTTTGTTTTTTGTTTGTTTGGCTGGTTGGTTTTTGTCAATTGTGTTTGGGTTTATCCTCAGCCTCTGGGCTGTCCTCAGTCTCTGGCTTCTGGCCCTCCAGGCAACATCATGCACAGGCTCCCAGGTCTCATGGCATGGGTCCCAAGTCAGACTAGTCAGTTGGCCACTCCAGAAAGTCCTGGGCTGACTTTACCTCAGCACATCTTGTAGGCAGGATAAATTTTAGTTTGATGTTGATATCCCAGTCCATCCACTGAAAGCTTACCTGGTTACAGAAAATACCCTGTACAAACCCAAGTCCTTTAGTATTAGACTTCTTTGCTAAAGACACCCAGGTAGATTCTTGGGAGTTTTAATAGCACTAGGTTTCTACACTGCCTTAAAAATGCCCTCCAATTCCAATTGTCCTCCCCAGTACCTGCTACCACCATCTGTCTACCACTTAAACTCTCCTGGTGCCATCCCCATCTATCCCCAGTCCATACAGTGAATCCATTTTCTTTCTGGTTCCCAAGGGGATTCATGTACATGCCCCAATACCTTGAGCCCTTCTTGTTACTAAGCCCCTCTGGGTCTGTGGATTGTAGCATGGGTATCCTTTACTTTACAGATAATATCCACTTACAAGTGAGAACATACTATGTTTGTCTTTCTGGGTCTGGATTACCTCATTCAGGATGTTTTTCCCTCTAGTTCCATGCATTTGCCTGCCAAGTTCATGTTTTTTTTTTTTTTATTCTAACAGCCAAGTAATACTTCATTGTGTAAATGTACCACATTTTTATCCATTCGGTTGAGGAACATCTAGGTATTTTTTCCAATTTCTGGCTGTTACAAATAAAGCCGCTATGAACACAGTTGAGCAAATGTCCTTATGGTAGAATGAGGCATCCTTTGGGTATGTGCCCAGGAGTGGTATAGCTGAGTCTTGAGGTAGATCAATTCCCAATTTTCTGAGAAATCAGCATATTGACTTCTAAAGTGGCAGTACAAGTTTGCACTCCCACTAGTAATGGAGGAGGTTTTTCTTTGCTCCAACACTTGCCAGCATGAGCTGTCACTTTTATTTTTTACCTTAGCCATTCTGACAGCTGTAAGATGAAATCTCAGATTCATTTTGATTTGCATTTCCCTGATGGCTAACAATGTTGAACATTTCTTGAAGTGTTTCTGAGTCATTTAAGATTCTACTGTTCATAATTCTCTGTTTAAATCTCTACCCTATTTTTAATTGGATTATTTGATTTGCTAATGTTTAGTTTCTTGAGTTCTTTATGTATTTCGAATATTGGCCTTCTGTCAAATATGGAGATATTGAAGATCTTAGCCCATTCTGTAGGCTCTCATTTTGTTCCTTTGATGTTTTCTTTTGACTCACAGAAGCTTTTCAGTTTCAGGAAGTCCTATTTATTAAAGGTTGATTTTAGTGCCTGAGCTATGGCTCTTCTGTTCAGGAAGCTGCCTCCTGTGTCAATGTGTTCAAGGCTATTATGGACTGTCTCTTCTAACAGGTTCAGTGTGACTGGTTTAATGTTGAAGTGTTCAATACACTTGGACTTGAATTTTGTGTAAGTTGATAGATATGTATATATTTGCATTCTTCTAAATGCCAACATCCAGTTATACCAACACCATTGTTGAAGATCATGTCTTTTTTTTCCCACTGTATATTTCTGGCATTTCTATGAAAAATGAGGCGTTATATGTGTTTAGATTTATGATTTTGTCTTCAATTTGACACCATTGGTCAACATGCCTGCTTTAATAGTGATACCTCCAAAAGTTTTCTTTTTGAGCAGGAATGTTTTAGATATCCTGGAATTTTTATATTTCCATATGGAGTAGAGTATTGTTCTTTCAAGGTCTGTAAAGAATCATGTTTACATTTTGATGGGGATTGTGTTGAATCTGTAGAATGCCTTTGGTTTGGTCTTCATTTTTAATGTATTAGTTCTACCTATCCATAAACATAGGAAATCTTTCCATCGTCTGGCATCCTCTTCAATTTCTTTCTTCAAAGACTTGAGTTAATTTTCATATAGGTATTGAATAGGATTAAAGTCCCACCATATTTTATATTATTTGTGGCTATCGTGAAAGCTTTGCTTCCCTGATTTCTTTATTAGACCTTTTGTCATTTGTATAAAGGAGGGCTACTAATTTTTTTGAGTTAATTTTGTATACAGTCACTTTGCTAAAGGTGTTTATCACCTGAAGGACTCCTTTAGTTAAATTTTTAGTGTTCCTTGTGTATATTATTATATTATCCATTACTATTATCCATTACTATTACTTATAGTTCTTCCTTTCCAATTTGTAGTCCCTCGATTTCCTTTAGTTGCCTGAATGCTCTAGCTAGTAATTCAAGTACTATCCTGAATAGATATGTAGAGAGTGGACAATCTTATCTCATTCCTGATTTGAATGCAATTGTTTTGAGTTTCTCTGTATATCTAATTTGATGTTGGCTTTTGTTTTGTTGTATATTTCCTTTATTATGTTTAAGTATACATCTTGTATCTCTGATCACTCAAAGACTTTTATTATAGAGGTTGTTGGATTTTGTCAATGGTTTTTTTCAGCATCTAATGTGATGATCATAAGGGATTTTTTCTTTCACTTTATTTATATCATGGATTACATTGACAGATTTTTATATGTTGAACCATCCCTGTGTCTCTGGGATGAAACTCATTTGATTATGGTGAATGACATCTTTGCTGTGTTCTTGGATTCCATTTGTGAGTATTTTTATTGAGTTTTTTCATCACTATTCATAAAAGAAATCACTCTAAAAATCTCTTTCTTTGTTGAATATTTGTGAAGTTTGATTATAAGGGCAACTTTGGCCTCATAAAATGAAATTGACAATATTTCTTCTGTTTCTATTTTGTAGACTAATTTGAGGAGTAATGATATTACCTCTTCTTTGAAAGTGTGATAGAATTTTGTATTAAAACCATCTGGTCCTGGGACTTTTTTTAGTAAGGAGAATTTTAATGACTGCTTTAATTTCCTTCGTGCTTTAGGGCTATTTAAATGGTTTATTTGATCTTGATGTAACTTTGGTAGGTGGTATCTATGAAGATTGTCCATTGTGATTTCCATCAGGGAGCCAGGTAGTTCCACAGCCGTTTGTGGACAGACCACCAGGAGAGAGTGATCTCCCAGCAGCACTTTCACTTCTGGGTGTGAAGGTGAGATTTCCACATTCTCTGCAATATCTGCCTGGAGGGGAACAGCTAGGAGCTCACAGGGCATATGATCAATGGAACAGCTGGGACAGAAGCCTTCTGGTTGCCATTTGCACCAGGCAACTAGGCCGCTCCACAGTCTTCTGTGCACAGCCCTCTTAAAGAGAGTGATCTCCCAGCAGCACTTTCACTTCTATATGCAAAGGTGAGATATCCACTTTCTCTCCAATATCTGTCCACAGGGGAACGGCTGTGAGTGCACAGGGCATAAGATCAATGGAGCAGCTGGGACAGGAGCCTTCCAGTCACTATCTGCACCTGGGAGCTGAGCTGCTCCACAGCCATCTGTGCACAGATCCAGCCAGAAGATAGTTGGTCGCCCAGAAGTAGGGACAAAGGCTAACAGGTCCACAGGAGGGACAAGCTCCAGCCAGAGACAGCAAGACTAACTAATGCCAGAGATAACCAGATGGCAAAAAGCAAGCACAAGAACCATACCAACAAAAAATAAGGCTACTTGGGAACATTCAAACCCAGTTCTCCCACCACAGCAAGTCCTGGTTACCCCAATCCACCAAAAAAAGCAAGATTTGGAATTAAAATTGCATCTCAAGATGATGGTAGAGGACTTTAATAAGAACATAAATAACTCCCTTAAAGAAATACAGGAAAACACAGGTAGAAAGTTAGAAGCCCTTAAAGAATTACAGGAAAACACAACCAAACAGATAAAGGAACTCAACAAAACCATCAAGGATCTAAAAATGGAAGCTGAAACAACAACAAAATCACAAAGGAGACAACCCTGGAGATAGAAAACCTAGGAAAGGAAGCAGGAGTCATAGATGCAAGCATCAGCAACAGAATACAAGAGATAGATGAGAGAATCACAGGTACAGAAGATACCATAAAGAAATAGACATAACAGTCAAAGAAAATGTAAAATGCAAAAATCTCCTGACCGAAAACCCAAAGAGAATCAGTCCACCAATGTTAAGAGATATTAAGGAAAGGTGATTGTTGCTTCCTAGTATTAGTGTTCTTAAAGGTGCAGTCAGGCTTATTTGTCTGTCTTCTTATTTGTTTGTTAATGGAGGATTTCTTTCTTGCTTTGTATAGTGAGTAATTTCCCTCCTTGTGTTGGGGTTTTCTATTTATTATCCTTTGAAGGGCTGTATTTGTGGAAAAATATTGTGTAAATTTGGTTTTGTCATGGAATCACAATCACCTTTCCTTAATCTCTTAAGATTGATGGATTCAATTCTCTAATAAAAAGACATAGGCTAACAATCTGGATATGCAAACAGGACCCAGCATTTTGCTGCATGCAGGAAACACACCCAGTATCAAAGACAAACACTGCCTCAGAGTAAAAGTCTAGAAAACAATTTTCCAAGCAAATGGTCCCAGGAAACAAGCTGGAGTAGCCATTCTAATATCAGATAAAATCGACTTTCATCCTAAAGTTATCAAAAAAGATAAGGAAGGACACTTCATACTCATCAACAGAAAAATATACCAAGAAAAACTCTCAATCCTCGATATCTATGCTCCTAATGCAAGGGCACCCGCATTCATAAAAGAAACTTTTTTGAATTAAAAAAACTGAAGCTCAAAGCAAACATTGCACCTGCTACAATAATAGTCGGAGACTTCAACACCCCACTCTTATTAATGGACAAATCATGGAATCAGAAACTAAACAGAGAAACAGTAAAAGTAACAGAAGCTGTGAACCAAATGGATTTAACAGTTATCTACAGAACAGTTTATCACAAAATAAAAGAATATACCTTCTGAACACCTACTGGTACTGTCTCCAAAATTGACCATATAATTGGTCACAAAGAAGGCCTCAACAGATACGAGAAGATTGAAATTATCCCGTGCATCCTATCAGATCATCTTCAGATTAAGGCTAATCTTCTGTAACATCAAAAGCAGTAGAAAGCCCACATATACTTGGAAGCCAAACAACATTCTACTCAATGATAGCTTGGTCAAGGAAGAAATAAAGAACGAAATTAAAGACTTTTTGGAATTTAATGAAAATGAAGCCACAGTATATCCAAGCCTACAGGACACAATGAAAGCAGTCCTAAGAGGAAAACTCATAGCTCTGAGTGCCTGCAAATGAAACTGGAGAGAGCATACACTAGCAGCTTGACAGCACATCTGAAAGAGCACATCTAGAAGAAAGAGAAGCAAATACACAAAAGAGGAGTAGACAGCAGGAAATTATCAAGCAAGTAGAAAAAAAAGAACTATATACAGCATCAACAAAACCAAGAGCTGGTTTTTTGAGAAAATCAACAAGATAGATAAACTCTTACCCAGACTAACCAGAGGGCACAGAGACAGTATCCAAATTAACAAAATCAGAAATTATAAAGGAGACAACACAACAGAAACAGAGAACCACCCCCCAAAAAAATTAATCAGATCTTACTACAAAAGCCTTTATTCAACAAAACTAGAAAATCTTGATGAAATGGAAAATTTCCTAGATAGATACCAGGTATCAAAATTAAATCAGATATAAATCAACTGGCAACGGATAGATAATTTTACAAATAAACGCTGCTATAATCAGCTGTTTATGATATGTGTTCACTGCCATTCCTTGACAAAAATAATGTTGATATAGAATCACGTTTTTTGCTCATGAAACAAAGTTTTTTACATCCTTCAATAAAGATATTGATATGTTGTTAAAATGTTATAGAGATACTTTAAAGAAATGTTTTAAGTGCCTAATAAAATGTTTGTTCCTTGCTTCAAGCAGCAATCAAATTAATTATTATTAATGGTTGATCTATTACATGACAAGCCTTTTTAGGCAAAATTAATAATTGTTATCCAAAAATAAGTTGTTTCAATTTATTTTATTTCTATACATACATCCCTTAAAGATTATATCAACTTTGGGAATAAACTTTATATAATTCGATCACACATCTATTCCTTTAAGTTTTCCCTGCTTCAGCACTTAGGTGCTATAGCAGCTATTTTTAAGATGTTAAAAATCAATCTTTTTTTATATTTTTATTTTCTATATTCTTTGTTTACATTCCAAATGATTTCCCCTTTCCCGGATCCCCCCTCCCCATATGTCCCATAAAACTTCTCTCCATCACTTCTCCAATCACCTCCCTCCTTTTTCTCTGTCCTTATATTCCCCTCCAATGCTAGATCAATCCTTTCCAGGATCAGGACCCTCTCCATACTTCTTCATGGGAGTCATTTGTTATGCGATTTGTGCCTTGGGTATTCAGGGCTTCTGGGCTAATTAATATCCACTTATCAGAGATTGTATTCCATGTGTATTCTTTTGTGATTGGGTTACCTCACTTAGGATGATATTTTCCAGATCAAACCATTTGCCTAAAAATTTTGTGAATTCATTGTTTCTAATTGCTGAGTAGTATTCCATTGTGTAAATATACCACATTTTCTGTATCCATTCCTCCTTTGAGGGGCATTTGGGTTCTTTCTAGATTCTGGCTATTATAAATAAGGCTGCTATGAACATAATGGAGCATGTGTCTTTATTGCATGCCGGGGAATCCTTTGGGTATATGCCCAGAAGAGGTATAGCAGGGTCCTCTGGAAGTGTCATGTCCAGTTTTCTGAGGAACGTCTAGACTGATTTCCAAAGTGGTTGTACCATCTTACAGCCCCACCAGCAGTGGAGGAGTGTTCCTCTTTCTCCACATGCTTGCCAACACCTGCTGTCTCGTGAGTTTTTGACCTTAGCCATTCTGACTGGTGTAAGGTGAAATCTCAGGGTTGTTTTGATCTACATTTCCCTAATGGCTAATGATATTGAGCACTTCTTAAGGTGCTTCTCGGCCATCCAAATTTCTTCAGGTAAAAATTATTTGTTTAGATCTGTACCCCATTTTTCAATAGGGTTATTTGGTTCCCTGGGGTCTAACTTCTTGAGTTCTTTGTATATATTGCATATTAGCCCTGTATCAGATGTAGGGTTGGTGAATATACTTTCCCAATTTGATGGTTGCCATTTTGTCCTTTTAACAGGGTCCTTTGCCTTACAGAAACTTTGTAATTTTATGAGGTCCCATTTGTCAATTCTTGATCTTAAAGCACAAGCTATTGGTGATCTGGTCAGGAACTTTTCCCCTGTGCCCATGTCCTCAAGGATCTTCCCCAGCTTCTTTTCTATTAGTTTCAGTGTGTCTTGTTTTACATGGAGGTCTTTGATCCACTTGGAGTGAAGTTTAGTACATGGAGATAAGAATGGATCAATTCGCATTCTTCTGCATGCTGACCTCCAATTGATCCAGCACCATTTGTTGAAAAGGCTATCTTTTTTCCACTGGATGTTATTGGCTCCTTTTTCGAAGATCAAGTGACCATAGGTGTGTAGATTCATTTCTGGATCTCCAACTCTATTCCATTGGTCCACTTGTCTGTCACTGTGCCAATACCATGCAGTTTTTAACACTATTGCTCTGTAGTATTGCTTGAAGTCAGGGATACTGATTCCCCCAGAATTTCTTTTGTTGTTGAGAATAGTTTTAGCTATCCTGGGTTTTTTGCTATTCCAGATGAATTTGAGTATTGCTTTTTCTAACTCTGTGAAGAATTGAGTTGGGATTTTGATGGGTATTGCATTGAATCTGTAGATTGCTTTTGGCAAGATGGCCATTTTAACTATATTAATCCTGCCGATCCATGAGCATGGCAGATTTTTCCATTTTCTGAGGTCTTCTTCCATTTCCTTCTTCAGAGACCTGAAGTTCTTGTCATATAGATCTTTGACTTGTTTGGTTAGAGTCACACCAAGATACTTTATATTGTTTGTGGCTATTTTGAAGGGTGTCATTTCCCTAACTTCTTTCTCAGCCTGCTTATCCTTTGAGTACAGGAAGGCAACTGATTTGCTTGAGTTGATTTTATAACCAGAAACTTTGCTGAAGTTGTTTATCAGCTGTAGGAGTTCTCTGGTGGAGGTTTTCGGGTCACTTAAGTAGACTATCATGTCATCTGCCAATAGTGATAATTTGACTTCTTCCTTTCCAATTTGTATCCCCTTGATCTCCGTATGTTGTCCAATTGCTATAGCTAGAACTTCAAGTACTATATTGAAAAGATATATATAGAGAGGACAGCCTTGTCTAGTCCCTGATTTTAGTGGGATTGCTTCAAGTTTCTCTCCATTTAGTTTGATGTTGGCTACTGGTTTGCTGTATATTGCTTTATCGATGTTTAGGTATGGGCCTTGAATTCCTGTTCTTTCCAATACTTTTAGCAGGAAAGGATGCTGGATTTTGTCATATGCTTTTTCTGCATCTAATGAAATGATCATATGTTTTTTTTTCTTTGAGTTTGTTTATGTAGTGGATAGCATTGTTGGATTTCCTTATATTGAACCATCCCTGCATCCCTGGGATGAAGCCTACTTGATCATGGTGGATGATCATTTTGATGTGTTCTTGAATTCGGTTGGCAAGAATTTTATTAAATATTTTTGCATCAATATTCATAAGAGAAATTGGCCTGAAGTTCTCTTTCTTTGTTGGATCTTTGTGTGGTTTTGGTATCAGCGTAATAGTGGCTTCGAAGAAGGAGTTGGGTAGAGTTCCTTCTGTTTCTATTTTGCGGAATAGTTTGAAGAGTATTGGTGTTAGGTCTTCTATGAAGGTCTGATAGAACTCTGCACTGAAGCCATCTGGTCCCGTGCTTATTTTGGTTGGGAGACTTTCTATGACCCATTTTATTTCTTCAGGTGTTATGGGACTGTTTAGTTGATCTATTTGATCCTGATTTACTTTTGGTGTCGGATATTTGTCTAGGAAACTGTCCATTTCCTCCAGATTCTCCAGTTGTGTTGAGTATAGGCTTTTGTAGTAGGACCTAATGATTTTTTGAATTTCCTCAGTTTCTATTGTTATATCTCCCTTTTAATTTCTAAGTTTGTTAATCTGGATACTGTCTCTGTGTCCTTTGGTTAGTCTGGCTAAGGATTTATCTATCTTGTTGATTTTCTCAAAGAACCAGATCCTGGTTTTGTTGATTCTTTGTATGTTTCTCTTTGTTTCTACTTGATTGATTTTGGCCCTGAGTTTGATGATTTCCTGCCTTCTACTCCTCCTGGGTAAAATAGCTTCTTTTTGTTCCAGGGCTTTCAGGTGTGTCATTAAGCTAGTAATGTATGCTCTCTCCATTTTCTTTTTGGAGGCACTCAGGGCTATGAGTTTTCCTCTTAGCACTGCTTTGATTGTGTCCCATAGATTTGTGTATGTTGTGTCTTCATTTTCATTATGTTCTAAAAAGTCTTTAATTTCTTTCTTTTTTTATATTTTATTTTATTTTTTTATTTACATTGCAAATGATTTCCCCTTTTCTGGGTCCCCACTCCCCGCAAGTCCCATAAGCCCTCTTCCCTATTCTTCCATCCTCCCCTTCCCACTTCTCTGTTCTGGAATTCCCCTATACTCTTGCTCTGAGTCTTTCCAGAACCAGGAACCACTCCTCCATTGTTTTTGGACATCATTTAATTTGTGGATTATGTCTTGGTTATTCAAAGTTTCTAGGCTAATATCCACTTATCAGTGAGTACATACCATGATTGATCTTTGAGACTGGGTTACCTCACTTAGTATGATGTTCTCCAGCTCCATCCATTTGTCTAAGAATTTCATGAATACATTGTTTCTAATGGCTGAATAGTACTCCATTGTGTAAATATACCACATTTTTTTGTATCCATTCCTCTGTTGAAGGACATCTAGGTTCTTTCCACCTTCTGGCTACTACAAATAGGGCTGCTATGAACATAGTACAGCATGTGTCCTTATTGCATGCTGAAGAATCCTCTGGATATATGCCCAGTAGTGGTATAACAGGGTCCTCAGAAAGTGACATTCCCAGTTTTCTGAGGAACCACCAGACTGATTTCCAGAGTGGTTGCACCATCTTGCAATCCCACCAGCAGTGGAGGAGTGTTCCTCTTTCTCTACATCCTCGCCAACACCTGCTGTTTCCTGAATTTTTTACCTTAGCCATTCTGACTGGTGTGAGGTGAAATCTCAGGGTTTTTTGATTTGCATTTCCCTAAGGATTAATGATGTTGAACATTTCTTAAGGTGTTTCTCAGCTCTCTGAAGTTCTTCATGTGAAAATTCTTTGTTTAGCTCCATACCCCACTTTTTAATGGGGCTATTTGGATCTCTGGGTTCTACTTTCTTTTGTTTTTTGTATATATTAGATATTAGCCCTCTGTCGGATTTAGGGTTGGTGAAGATTTTTTCCCAGTCTGTTGGTTGACGTTTTGTCCTTTTAACGGTATCCTTTGCCTTACAGAAACTTTGTAGTTTTATGAGGTCCCATTTGTCAATTCTTGATCTTAGAGCATAAGCTATTGGCGTTCTATTTAGGACTTTTCCCCTGTGCCCATGTCCTCCAGGGTCTTCCCCAGTTTTTTTTTTTTTCAATTAGTTTCAGTGTGTCAGGTTTTATGTGGAGGTCCTTGATCCATTTGGAATTGAGCTTGGTACAAGGAGATAAGAATGGATCGATGCGCATTCTTCTGCATGCTGACCTCCAATTGAACCAGCACCATTTGTTGAGAAGACTATCTTTTTTCCACTGGATGCTTTCAGCCCCTTTGTCGAAGACCAAGTGACAATAGGTGTGTTGGTTCATTTCTGGGTCTTCAATCCTATTCCATTGATTCGCTAGCCTGATATTGTACCAATACCATGCAGTTTTTATCACTATTGCTCTGTAGTACAGTTTAAAGTCTGGGATATTGAATCCCCCTGAAGTTCTTTTACTGTTGAGAATAGATTTAGATATCCTGGGTTTTTTTGTTATTTCAGATGAATTTGAGAATTGCTCTTTCTAGCTCCATGAAGAACTAGGTTGGGATTTTTATGGGAATAGCATTGAATCTGTAGATTGCCTTTGGCAAGATGGCCATTTTAACTATATTAATCCTGTCAATCCATGAGCATGGAAGGTTTTTCCATTTTCTGAGATCTTCTTCGATTTCCTTCTTCAGAGATCTGAAGTTCTTGTCATATAGTTCTTTCACTTGTTTGGTTAGAGTCACCCCAAGATACTTTATGTTGTTTGTAGCTATTGTGAAGGGGGTCATATCCCTAATTTCTTTCTCAGTCTGCTTATCCTTTGAATATATAAAGGCTACTTATTTGCTTGCATTGATTTTGTAGCCAGCCACTTTGCTGAAGTTGTTTATCAGCTGTAGGAGTTCTCTAGTAGAGTTTTTAGGGTCACTTAATTATACGATCATATCATCTGCAAATAATGATAATTTGCCTTCTTCCTTTCCAATTTGTATCCCTTTGACTTCCTTCTTTTGTCTAATTGCTCTAGCTAGGACTTCAAGAGCTATATTGAAAAGATATGGAGAGAGGAGACAGCCTTTTCTAGTCCCTGATTTTAGTGGGATTGCTTCAAGTTTCTCTCCATTTAGTTTGATGCTGGCTAAAGGTTTGCTGTATATTGCTTTTACTATGTTTAGATATGGGCCTTAAATTCCTGTTCTTTCCAAGACTTTTAGCATGAAAGGATGCTGAATTTTGTCAAATGCTTTTTCAGCATCTAATGAAATGATCATGTGGTTTTTTTCTTTGAGTTTGTTTATGTATTGGATAGCATTTATGGATTTCCTTATATTGAACCATCCCTGCATCCCTGGGATGAAGTCTACTTGATCATGGTGGATGATCGTTTTGATGTGTTCTTGGATTCGGTTGGCAAGAATTCTATAGAAATTGAAAGTTTCACTGGATATACTAGTCTCGGCTGGCATTTGTGTTCTCTTAGAGTCTGCATGAGCTCCTCCCAGGATCTTCTAGCTTTCATGGTCTCTGGTGAGAAATCTGGTGTAATTCTGATAGGTCTTCCTTTATATGTTACTTGCCCTTTTTCTCTTACTGCCCTAAGTATTCTTTCTTTGTTTAGTACATTTGGGGTTTTGATTATTATGTGACGGGAGGTATTTCTGTTCTGGTCCAGTCTGTTTGGAGTTCTGTGGGCTTCTTGTATATTCGTGGGCATCCCTCTCTTTAGGTTAGGGAAGTTTTCTTCCATAATTTTGTTGAAGATATTTGCTGGCCCTTTAAGTTGAAAATCTTCACTCTCATCAATACCTATGATCCTTAGATTTGGCTTTCTCATTGTGTCCTGGATTTCCTGGATATTTTGGGTTACAAGCTTTTTGCATTTTGCATTTTCTTTAACTGTTGAGTCCATGGTTTCTATGGTATCTTCGGCATCTGAGATTCTTTCTTCTATCTCTTGTATTCTGTTGTTGATATTTGCATCTATGGTCCCTGATTTCTTCCCAAGGTTTTCTATCTCCATAGTTGTCTCCCTTTGTGCTTTCTTAGTTGTTTCTACTTCTGTTTTTCGATCCTGGTAATTTTTGCTCAGTTCTGTCATTTGCTTGTTTGTGTTTTCCTCTAATTCTTTTTTTTTTATTCGATATAATTTATTTACATTTCAAATGATTTCCCCTTTTCTAGCCCCCCCACTCCCCGCAAGTCCCGTAAGCCCCCTTCTCTTCCCCTGTCCTCCCACCCACCCCTTCCCACTTCCCCGTTCTGGTTTTGCTGAATACTGTTTCACTGAGTCAGAAAAACAGGATCAGGAAAACAGAAACTAAACAAGGACACAATGAAACTAATTGAAGCTTTGGACCAATTAGACTTAACAGATATATATAGAACATTCTATCCTAAAACAAAAGAATATACCTTTTTCTCAGCACCTCATGGTACCTTCTCCAAAATCGACCATATAATTGGTCACAAGACAGACCTCAACAAATATAAGAAGATAGAAGTAATCCCATGCCTCCTATCTGATCACTATGGAGTAAAAGTGGTCTTCAATAGCAACAGAAACAACAGAAAACCCACATACACGTGGAAACTGAACAATACTCTACTCAATGATACCTTGGTCAAGGAAGAAATAAAAAAAGAAATTAAAGACTTTTTAGAACACAATGAAAATGAAAACACAACATACCCAAATCTATGGGACACAATGAAAGCAGTGCTAAGAGGAAAACTCATAGCCCTGAGTGCCTCCAAAAAGAAAATGGAGAGAGCATACATTTCCTCTAATTCTTTAAGCGATTTTTGTGTTTCCTCTTTCATGACTTCTGCCTGTTGATCAAGGTTCTCCTGTATTTCTTTAAGTGATTTTTGCGTTTCCTCCTTATTAGCTTTTGTATTCTCCTGAATTTCTTTCAATGATTTTTGTGTTTCCCTTGTAAGGGCTTCTAATTTTTGATCCATTTTCTCCTGAATTTCTTTAAGTATGTCCTTCATGTGTTCCTGTACTAGCATCATGACCAGTGATTTTAAATCCAAATCTTGTTTTTCTGGTGTGTTGGGGTATCCAGGACTTGCTAAGGTTGGAGAATTGGGTTCAGATGCTGCCATAATGCCTTGGTTTCTGTTAGTAACGGTCCTACGTTTGCCTTTAGCCATCTGGTTCTCCCAGGAGTTATATGGTCTTATTGTCACTGGCTGGAGCTTCAACCTACTGTGGATCTTTAAGGTTATTTCTGCAACACTGGATGACTGGGTTTCTTCTGGCACAGATTACTGATATGCTGGCTTCCTCTTTTGTGCCTTTGGAGCGCTTCTCAATCTTGCCTCAAGCAATGCTATACTTAGGTTGTCAAGGTCAACCAGGTGTTCTCTGTCTGCTCTATTATGGAGGGAAGAAGTTGTGGTGGGTGTCACTCCCTCTGTTGATTCTCACATAGGACACAGGTCCTAAGATGGACTGGCTTGCAGATGAACTGCCTATGTGCTCAGTTCCTGAGTGCAGGCAGACCCCTGGCGGTTTGCACCACCAGAATTCTAAGGCTCAGGGTTTTACAGTACCTAGAGATCCTTTTGTGTCCCTGCAGACAGGGAGTTTGGCCGCGGGGCTTCTCTCCTTCTACAGTTTCCTGGGCAGGACACGGGCCCTGAGTCCAGCGGGCTGGCAGACAAAAGCCGCCTACATGTTCAGTTCCTGAGTGCAGGCAGACCCCTGGCGGTTTGCACCACCAGAAATCTAAGGCTCATGGTGTTACAGTACCTAGTGATCCTTTTGTGTCCCTGCAGACAGCAAATATGGCTGCAGGGCTTCTCTCCTTCTACAGCTTCCTGGGCAGGACGTGGCAATTTCTTTCTTTATTTCTTCCTTGACCAAGGTATCATTGAGTAGAATATTGTTCAGATTCCACATGTATGTGGGTTTTCTGTTGTTTTTGTTGCTATTAAAGACCACTTTTACTCCATACTGATCTGATAGGAGGCATGGGATTATTTCTATCTTCTTATATTTGTAGAGGACTGTCTTGTGACCAATTATATGGTCGATTTTGGAGAAGGTACCATGAGGTGCTGAGAAAAAGATATATTCTTTTGCTTTAGGATAGAATGTTCTATATATATATATATATGTTAAATCCAATTGGTCCAAAGCTTCAATTAGTTTCATTGTGTCTCTGTTGGGTTTCTGTTTTCCTGACCGGTCCATTGAGGAAAGTGCAGAGTTGAAATCACCCACAATTATTGTGATAGGTGCAATGTGTGCTTTGAGCTTTAATAAAGTTTCTTTTATGAATGAGGGTGCCCTTGCATTTGGAGCATAGATGTTCAGGATTGAGAGTTCTTCTTGTTGTATTTTTCCTTTGACCATCAAGAAGTGTCCCTCAGAGTCTCTTTTGATGACTTTGGGTTGAAAGTCAATTTTATCTGATATTAAAATGGCTACTCCAGCTTGTTTCCTGAGACCATTTGCTTGTAAAATTGTCTTCCAGCCTTTTACTCTAAGGTAGTGTTTGTCTTTGACCCTTAGGTGTGTTTCCTGTAAGCAGCAAAATGTAGGGTCCTGTTTACATATCCAGTCAGTTAGCCTATGTCTTTATATTGGGGCATTGAGTCCATTGATGTTAAGAGATATTAAGGAATAGTGATTGTTACTTCCTGTCATTTTTGACGTTATTTTTTAAATTTGAGTGGTTAACTTCTTTTGGTTTTGATGAAAGGTTACTATCTTGCTTTTTCCAGGGTGAAGTTTCCTTCCTTTTATTGGTGTTTTCCTCCTATTATCCTTTGTAGGGCTGGGTTTGTGGATAGATATTGGGTAAACTCGGTTTTCTCATGGAATATCTTAGTTTCTCCATCTATGGTGATTGAGAGTTTTGCTGGATATAGTAGCCTGGGCTGGCATTTGTGTTCTCTTAGAGTCTGCATGAGCTCCGCCCAGGATCTTCTAGCTTTCATGGTCTCTGGTGAGAAATCTGGTGTAATTCTGATCAGTCTTCCTTTATATGTTACTTGGCCTTTTTCTCTTACTGCCTTTAATATTCTTTCTTTATTTAGTACATTTGGTGTTTTGATTATTATGTGATGGGAAGTTTTCTGTTCTGGTCCAGTCTGTTTGGAGTTCTGTAGGCTTCTTGTATATTCATGGGCATCTCTCTCTTTAGATTAGAGAAGTTTTCTTCCATAATTTTATTGAAAATATTTGCTGGCCCTTTAAGTTGTAAATCTTCACGCTCATCTATGCCTATAATCCTTAGGTTTGGTCTTCTCATTGTGTCCTGGATTTCCTGGATATTTTGGGTTACAAGCTCTTTGCATTTTGCATTTTCTTTAACTGTTGAGTCCATGGTTTCTATGGTATCTTCGGCATCTGAGATTCTTTCTTCTATCTCTTGTATTATGTTGTTGATATTTGCATCTATGTCCCCTGATTTCTTCCCAAGGCTTTCTATCTCCAAAGTTGTCTCCCTTTGAGTTTTCTTAGTTGTTTCTACTACTGATTTTAGATCTTGGATGGTTTTGCTTAGCTCCTTTACTTGCTTTTTTGTGCTTTCCTCTAAATCTTTGAGAGAGATTTTTGTGTTTCCTCTTTCATGACCTCAGCCTGTTGACCAAAGTTCTCCTATATTTCTTTAAGTGATTTTTTTGGTGTTTCCTCCTTATTGGCTTTTGTATTCTCCTGAATTTCTTTCAAGGATTTTTGTGTTTCCCTTGCAAGGGCTTCTAACTTTTGATCCATTTTCTCCTGAATTTCTTTAAGTATGTCCTTCATGTGTTCCTGTACCAGCATCTTGACCAGTGATTTTAAATTCAAATCTTGTTTTACTTGTGTGATGGGATATCCAGGACGTGCTCTTAAAGGAGAATTGGGTTCAGATGTTGCCATATTGCCTTGATTTCTGTTAGTGACGTTCCTGCGTTTGCCTTTTGCCATCTAGTTCTGACTGGTGTTAGTTGGTCTTGTCAATGCTGGACTCACCAGTGCAAGCTGCCTCTTCCCAGGTGGCCTCTGGTGCACAGCTTACCTCCTGCACTGCCTGGAGACAGGGTGCTGCAGCCCAGGCCGTTCAGATCACGAAGCAGACACCTGAAGGCTCCTGCTGGGGCCTGCTGGAATCATCAGAGCACACTGACTCCTTCCAGCTGGCCTCCCTGAAGCCCCTCTTGCCTCTTGCAGGACCTGGAGATGTGGTGTTGCTGCCCAGGCTGTTCTGGATCCGGATGTGGAGAGATCTGAGGGCTCCCTTCAGAGGCCTGGGACTGGAACCTAAGCTCCGTGCCACCAGAGCAAGCTGTGTGCTCCCAGTCTGCCTCTGGGTGCACACCAGGTCTCCCGTACTTCCTGGAGACCGAATGCTGTGGCCCAGGCTGTTCAGATCCGGAAGCAGACACCTGAAGGCTCCCGCCAGGGTCTGCTGGATTCACCAGAGCACACTGACACCTCCCAGCCGGCCTCCTGGAAGCCCCCCTTGCCTCTTGCAGGACCTGGAGATGTGGCTTGCTGCCCAGGCTGTTCTGGATCTGGAAGTGGAGAGATCAAGACCTCCAGCCAGAGGCCTCAGGACTGGATCCTAAGCTCTGTGCCACTGGAGCAAGCTGTGCGCTCCCAGTCTGATTCTGGGTACACACCAGGTCCCCAGTACTTCCTGGAGACCGTGTGCTGTGGCCCAGGCTGTTCAGATCCCGAAGCAGACACCTGAGGGCTCCCACCTGGGCCCACTGGATCAAAATCAATCTTTTAATAATAGTAAATATATATAAAGCTCATGTTTATAATTGTTCTATTTTTATTACTGCTAATTCTTAATTTTTACAATTGTTTATACAAATATAATTCAAATTTCAAAAGATATGTTCTCTAAATTACTGTCCTTTAAATATTTAAAGGTTAGCCAAATGCTGAAGAGACAGCCATGGGTGCTAAGAGCTAAACTCTTGTATTTTATGTTTGTAAGCCTGGAGACATGGCTCAGTCGCTAAAGGCTAGGCCCTCATTCATAGAGCATGAGAGCTCGAATCCCAGCGACCACATGGTGCCTCACAACCACCTGTGGTGAGACCTAACACCCTCTTCTGGCATGTCTGAAGACAACTACAATATACTTATTTATAATTAAATCTTTATAAAGGTGCCTGGGCAGGACTCCTTGGGGTAGGGCACATAAAGTTTATATCCCATACAGGCTATATAGAAACATTCAGATGTACAAGCATATTTATTATTTATATCATCAAAAGGGTAATGGCTTAAAAAATAATTTTATATTTTTATGTACATCAAATTATAAAGATTTGTTCTTGATGTCTTCAATTTCTACTTCTACCACATAATGGTGTTAATTCTAGAGGACTTAATTAATTTTTACAGATAATTGATACTCATATTTCTAATTTAGAAAATTAAAATATGTACATATAGCTATGATTCATTTTGGGGCATTCTAGTTGCAACCACTCTAGCAAAAGGCAACTGAGAATGCTACGTTTATTTTCTATAATTACATAGTTATTGCCTATGTTATGGTATATGCTTGATGCAACTTAGATTGGAACAAACAATAAAACTGGCCATTTAATAAATAAAGGCTATCCATTTGAGATATCTTTGACAATTTGATTCTTTATTATCTCAAAGATGAGGTAATATAAAACATTTTTACAAAACAAAATAATATCTTCTTAAAAAAAGAAAAACAGAGGGGAAATGGTATCCCCATGCATATCATTTGAATTATGCATATATATTTTTAAGAAAATTTTAAAATTTGGATGCCAAGGAAATCCTTGCTAAATTCATACGGCATCCTATCACTAGGCATGCCAATGCCTAGATGAGATAGAAGAATTCACTTACTGGCACTACTGTTGTCCTCAAGATAAATTAATAATCTTTCTTAAATATGCATGAGGTTGTATTTCCTAATATGATCTTTATAGCCTCTGCATAAAAATATTCTTGATTTTCATAGATGAAGAGAGAGATACCTTATTTATAATCAACAGGTGGTTATAGAAACACCTGGGCTCAGCTCAGCTAGCAGAGTTGACAATGTTATTAAATGTTTTTCAACCAATAAATAATACTTTTAATCCTTTTACAATTAGCTTGTATGTTGCAGAATTTGTCCTTTATTGGAAACCTATGGCGTGTTTAATTTTAATACGCCATCAGGATCTTTGTTTTCACTATTGTAAAACAATGCCCTAACCACCTTTCCTTATCTCCAGCTCCCCATTTAGGGTTTTATCTATGTGGCCTTATGCCCTATCATTTTTGATAAATGGATGTAACTTGCTATGCAAAATTGGAAAATTAAAATTTATACATGTTTACATTGATACTTGTTCAATTTTTTTTCACTTCTCTACATTTGAGAGAAGCCTCTAAATGTAATCAATCATTGTTCACAAGTTTTTATACAAAGGGATTGCCATGGTTAAATGGCGGGACTCGTTAACCAATACATGGAATGGTCCAGACCCTGTTTTATTATGGAGAAGATGTTCTATTTATATTTTGTATCAAAAAGAAGATGGATCCTGATGGCTGCCAGAAAGATTGATATGGTAGGTAAATAGAGACCCTGGATAAGCTGGTAAGTATGACTAATTCAATAATGTTCTTAAGGCTACTTCTCCCATATTGGGAAGGTAGGCTGCTTTTCCTCTAGCCATTAATTTACAAGCCAGGTTTTATTCCTGAGCTACTAATTGACAACCAAATTAAATACCATGGGCCCTCCAGAGAAACAGTCCAAACAGTTTTTCATTTTAATCTCTTATTTTGTGTTTCAAGCAGATATCTTTCAGATACAACACTCAAAGGCGTGCTATTGCAGCAATGGCTTCTAAGGATCCGAAGGGAGGCTGTGCAGGCAGGCCTGCCAGGCCAAACTCACAGAACATTTACTTTACCAGTGGATCCCCAGAGAGAGGGCTGCATATAACCAGATCTATGTGTGTTTGTTAATTGAACAAACATGGGCATCAGTTTGAGGTGCGAGGCGAGGCACTGCAAGGGAAAAGGAAATGTCCTGCTTCCGAGTTTCCCTGAAAAACACACCCGGCTGCATAGGGGTTGACATTGAAAGACTGTCCTTAAATTATTAAGGCAGTCTATTTCCCCTCCCCTGAAAAAGATGTCAATTAATCTTTAAGGGGGCCGAGGCCTCTGCTTTCCCTCACTGGTTAAAGCCCATCGTCTTTTGACGAATATATCTATCCACTGGGTTTTTTAAAAAATAAATAATTAAGGGGGAAATTGATCCTTCCCCCACAACATTGAGCTGGGCTTCTTAGCCCATTCGATCAGTCTGCGACATTCCTGGCTGCCACCCCCAGTCTTCCACTTGTGTTATTCCTGGCCTTTGTTCTTCTGAGAACCATACAGCTGCTTTCACCTGGAAATCAAGGCTGCCTCAGGACAGTCTCACCTGGAAACATCCTGGGACCTGTAAGACATGTAGTCCTTTAATCCCAGCAGGTGACCCAGTGAGAAGAGGAGCCAAAGATTTCTCAGATATCTCCTTGAGTCTGGGGGGAGGGTTTGCCCAAGCTGTTAAAAGGTGTGACCAACATTAAAGTTTTGGCCTCGACCAGTGAAATTTTGTCCTGGCCCTTCTTTCTTTTTGCCCCTTCCCTATCTATCCCTCAGCTTCTGTTCCAGCAACCCAGTTCATAATAGCTGCAGGCAGCTATGGAATACAACACCTTATGAATATTGATGCAAAAATATTCAATAAAATTCTTGCAAACTGAATCCAAGAACACATCAAAACGATCATCCATCAAGATCAAGTAGGCTTCATCCCATGATGCAGAAATGGTTCAATATAAGGAAATCCATCAATGTAATCCACTATATAAACAAACTCAAAGAAAAAAACACATGATCATCTCATTAGATGCCGAAAAAGCATTTGACAAAATCCAACATCCCCTCATGATAAAAGTCTCGGAAAGATCAGGAATTCTAGGCCTATACCTAAATATAGTCAAAGCAATATACAGCAAACCAGTAGCCAACATCAAACTAAATGGAGAGAAACTTGATGCAATCCCACTAAAATCAGGGACTAGACAAAACTGTCCACTCTCTCCATTATTTATTCAATATAGCACTCGAAGTCCTAGCCAGAGCAATTAGACAACAAAAGGAGTTCAAAGGGATAAAATTGGAAAGGAAGAAGTCAAGATATCATTATTTGCAAAGGATAAGATAGTATATGTAAGTGACCCCCAAACTTTCACCAGAGAACTCCTAAACGTGATAAGCAACTTAAGCAAAGTGGGGGGGATATGAAATTAACTCAAACAAATCAGTGGCTTTCCTCTACTCAAAGGACAAACAGGCTGAGAGAAAAATTAGAGAAACAACTCCTTTCACAATAGTCACAAATAATATAAAATACCTAGGTGTGATTCTAACTAAACAAGTGAGATCTGTATTACAATAACTTCAAGTCTCTGAAGAAAGAAATCAAAGAAGATCTCAGAAGTTAAAAATCATTAAATTGGGCTTGAGGTCCCAGCTATACCACTATTGGGCATATAACCAGATTATACTCCAACATGTAATAAGGACAGGTGCTCTACAATGTTCATAGAAGCCTTATTCATAATAGCCAGAATCTAGAAAGAACATAGATGTCCCTCAACAGAGGAATGGATACAGAAATGACTTTATGAAATTCTTAGGCAAATGGATGGAACTAGAAAATATCATGCTGGATGAGATAACCACAAGATCACAAAAGAACACATGTGGTATGCATTCACTGTAAAGTAGATATTAGCATAGAACTTTGGAATACCTAAGATACAATTCACAAACCAATCGAAGCTCAAGAAGAAAGAAGACTAAAGTATGGATACTTTGGTTCTTCTTAGAAGAAGGAACAAAATACCCATAAAATTTGAAACAGATGAAATGTGGAGCAGAGACTGAAAGAAAGACCATCCAGAGACCGCCCCACCTGGAGTTACATCCCATATATAGTCACCAAACCCAGACACTATTGTGGATGCCAACAAGTGTTGTTGAGAGACTCTGCCAGTACCTGAAAAATACAGAGGTGGGTGCTCTCAGCCAACCATTGGACTGAGCACAAGGTCCCCAATGGGGGAGCTAGATAAAGGACCCAAGGAGCTGAAGGAGCTTGCAGCCGATAGGAGGAACAACAATATGAACCAAGCAGTACCCTTAGAGCTTCCAGTGTAAACCACCAACCAAAGAGTACACATGGAGGGACCCAAGGTTCCAGCTGCATATGTAACAGAGGATGGCCTTGTTGGACATCAAAGGGAGGAGAGGCCCTTGGTCCTGAGAAGGCTTGATGCCACAGTATAGGGGAATGCCAGGACAGGGAAGTGGGAGTGGGTGGGTTGGTGAGCAAGGGGAGGGGGTGCGAAGGGGAGGGGGTGCTATAGTGTGTTTTCAGAGGGAAAACCAGGAAAGGGGATAACATTTGAAATGTAAATAAAAAAATATCCAAAAAAAGAGTATACTGTGGTACTCACTATGGCACACTATAACTTCCACAACAAGTTATTTTCCTCTGTTGCAAGGGTGGAGGAGGTAGGTACAAGGGGATAGGGGTATGAGTGGGATTTGGGTACATGATGTGAAATTCATAATGAATCTTTTTTTCTATTTTTCTTTTTTTAAATTAGATATATTTTTCTTTACATTTCAAATGGTTTCCCCTTTTCTGGTCCCCCACTCCCCGAATGTCACATAAGCCCTCTTCCCTCCCTCTGTTCTCCCACCTATCCTCTCCCAATTCCCTGTTCTGGTTTTGTCTTATACTGCTACACAGAGTCTTTCCAGAACCAAGGGCGAATCCTCCATTCTTCTTGTACCTCATTTGATGTGTGGATCATGTTTTGGGTATTCCAGTTTTCCAGGCTAATATCTACTTATTAGTGAGTGCATACCATGATTGATCTTTTGAGACTGGGTTACCTCGCTTAGTATGATGTTCTCCAGCTCCATTCATTTGCCTAAGAATTTCATGAATTCATTGTTTCTAATGGCTGAATAGTACTCCATTGTGTAAATATACCACATTTTTTTTTTGCATCCACTCTTCTGTTGAGGGATACCTGGGTTCTTTCCAGCATCTGGCAATTATAAATAGGGCTGCTATGAACATCGTAGAGCATGTATCCTTATTACATGCTGGGGAATCCTCTGGGTATATGCCCAGGAGTGGTATAGCAGGATCTTCCGGAAGTGAGGTGCCCAGTTTTCAGAGGAACTGCCAGACTGATTTCCAGAGTGGTTGCACTAATTTGCAACCCCACCAGCAGTGGAGGAGTGTTTCTCTTTCTCTGCATCCTCGCCAACACCTGCTGTTTCCTGAGTTTTTAATCTTAGCCATTCTGACTGGTGTAAGGTGAAATCTCGGGGTTGTTTTGATTTGCATTTCCCTGATGACTAGTGAATTTGAGCATTTTTTAAGATGTTTCTCCACCATCCAAAGTTCTTCAGGTGAGAATTCTTTGTTTAACTCTGCACCCCATTTTTAATAGGGTTATTTGGTTTTCTGGAGTCTAACTTCTTGAGTTCTTTGTATATATTGGATATTAACCCTCTATCTGATGTAGGGTTGGTGACGATCTTTTCCCAATTTGTTGGTTGCTGATTTGTCCTTTGATGGTGTCCTTTGCTTTACAGAAACTTTGTAATTTTATGAGGTCCCATTTGTCAATTCTTGATCTTAGAGCATAAGCTATTGGTGTTCTGTTCAGGAATAAAAAGTTTTGTTTTGTTTTTTTTTAAAAAGAAAAAAGATTGTCCATTGCTTTTGGATTTTCCAATTTTGTAAAGCATAGGTTTTTGAAGTATGACCTAACAATTCTTTGGATTTCCTCAGTGTCTACTGTTATGCTCCTCCTTTGATTCTCATTTTCTTAATTTGAATATTCTCTATGTGTTTTTTAATTCGTTTAAATAAAGATTTTTCTATCTTCCTGATTTTCTCAATGACCAACTCTGTTTCCTTCATTCTTTGTATTGTTCTCTTGGTTCTATTTTATTGATTTTAGCCCTCAGTTTGATTATTTCCTGCTATCTACTCATTTTGGATGTGTTTGCTTCTTTTGTATCTAGAGCTTTAATATGTGCTACTAAGTTGACAGTATGAAATCTTCCCAGTTTCTTTATGAAGGCATTTGGTGAACTTTCCCATAAGCCACTTTCATTATGTACCAAAAATTGGGGTATGCTGTATTTTCATTTTCATTTATTTTTTTCATGAAAAATATATCATATGATTTCTTTTTTTTATGGTCAAACTGAATCTTTTATTTATTCGATATATTTTGGTTTTCTGAGGTCTAACTTCTTGAATTCTTTGTATATATTGAATATTAGCCCTCTATCTGATGTAGGGTTGGTGAAGATCTTTTCCCAATTTGTTGGTTGCTGATTTGTCCTTTTGATGGTGTCCTTTGCTTTACAGAAACTTTGTAATTTTATGAGGTCCCATTTGTCAATACTTGATCTTAGAGCATAAGCTATTGGTGCTCTGTTCAGGAACTTTGCCCTTGTACCGATGTCCTCAAGGGTCTTCCCCAGTTTCTTTTCTATTAGCTTCAGAGTGTCTGGCTTTATGTGGAGGTCCTTGATCTATTTGGAGTTGAGCTTAGTACAAGGAGACAAGGATGGATCAATTCGCATTCTTCTGCATGCTGACCTCCAGGTGAACCAGCACCATTTGTTGAAAAGGGAATCTTTTTTCCATTGGATGTTTTCAGCCTCTTGGTCAAGGATCAAGTGGCCATAGGTGTGTGGGTTCATTTCTGGATCTTCAATCCTGTTCCGTTGATCCTCCTGCCTGTCACTGTACCAATACCATGCAGTTTTTAACACTATTGCTCTGTAGAATTGCTTGAGGTCAGGGATACTGATTCCCCCAGATTTCCTTTTGTTGCTGAGAACAGTTTTAGCTATCCTGGGTTTTTTGTTGTTCCAGATGAATTTGATAATTGCTCTTTCTAACTCTGTGAAGAATTGAGTTGGGATTTTGATGGGTATTGCATTGAATCTGTATAGTGCTTTAGGCAAAATGGCCATTTTAACTATATTGATTCTACCGATCCATGAGCATGGGAGGTTTTCCCATTTTTTGAGGTCTTCTTCCATTTCCTTCTTCAGAGTCTTGAAGTTCTTGTCATACAGATCTTTCATATGTTTGGTAAGAGTCACCCCAAGATACTTTATACTGTTTGTGGCTATTGTGAAGGGTGTCATTTCCCTAATTTCTTTCTCAGCCTGCTTGTCCTTTGAGTACAGGAAGGCTACTGATTTGCTTGAGTTGATTTTATAACCTGCCACTTTGCTGAAGTTGTTTATCAGCTGTAGGAGTTCTCTAGTGGAGTTTTTTGGGTCACTTAGGTTGACTATCATATCATCTGGAAATAATGATAATTTGACTTCTTCCTTTTCCAATTTGTATCCCTTTGACCTCCTTATGTTGTCTAATTGCCCGAGCTAGTACCTCAAGTACAATATTCAAAAGATATGGAGAAAGAGGGCAGCCCTGTCTAGTCCCTGATTTTAGTGGGATTGCTTCAAGTTTCTTTCCATTTAGTTTGATGTTGGCTACCAGTTTGCTGTATATTGCTTGACAGGAAGTAATAATTACTAAGTTCATTTTCATTTAATTTTAGGAGTCTTTAATTTCTTTTTATTTCTGCTTTGACCCAGTAGTCAATCAGGAAAAAGTTGTTCAATTCCCAGTAGTCAATCAGGAGAGAGTTGTTCAGTTTTCATGATTTTGTAGGCTTTCTCTTGTTTCTATGGTTGAAATGCAGCTTTAATATATGATAGTCTGATAGGATACCAGGGGTTTTTTCAATTTTCTTGTATTCATTGAGACTTGCTTTATGATTGAATATGAGGTCAATTTTGAAGAAAGTTCTTACACGATGAGAAAAGCTTTATTCTTTTGTGTTTGGGTAAAATATTCTGAAGATATCTTTTCGGTCCATATGAGGCATAATATCTGTTAGCTCCATTATTTGTTTAGTTTCTGTCTTGATGACCTGTCCATTCATGAGAGTGGGGTGTTTAAGCCTCCCACTATTAATGTGTGATGTTTGATGTGCAATTTTAACTTCAGTGGTAATTTTAATTATCTTTAATATTTTTAACACTCCAGTCATTATCCTCCTCCCAGTATACCCTCCCACTGTTCCTCATCCCATTCCTCCTCCCCCATGTCCAAGAGGATGTCCTCCCACCTCTACCCCACCACACCTCCAAACTCCCTGGGTCCTCAAGTATCTCAAGTATTAGATGTAACTTCTCTGAGTCCAGGCCCA
This sequence comes from Apodemus sylvaticus, assembly GCF_947179515.1. Lineage (NCBI taxonomy): Eukaryota > Metazoa > Chordata > Mammalia > Rodentia > Muridae > Apodemus > Apodemus sylvaticus. The sequence continues at coordinate 36,086,648 of NC_067495.1, forward strand.
GCAGTCCTCTGCTATATATGTGTAAGCAACTTCATATCAGCTAGTGTATGGTGCCTGATTAGTGGCTCAGTGTCTGAGTGATCTGGGGATCCAGGTTAGTTGAGACTGCTGGTCTTCCTATGAGGTTGCCCTCCTCCTCAGCTTCTTCCAGCTGTTCCCTAATTTAACCACAGGGTTCCCCAGTTTCTGTCCATTGCTTGGATTAAGTATCTGCATCTGACCCTTTCAGCTGCTTGCTGAGCTTCTCAGAGGACAACCATGATAGGCTCCTGACTGCAAACACACCATAGCATCAGTGTCATAGTGTCAGGCCTTGTTTCTACACTGCTACATATAAGAATGATTTCCGGAATGATCATTTGATATATACTTATATCTAAGTCTGGATTTTGGTCCATTTGGGCTGAACAGTCTCTTATTCTCAAGTTCATTTTGAAAAGGAATGATACAGAAAAATGCAGTATGTCAAGCGAAATTCTTCCTCCTTCTCCAAAGAAGACTCTTCAGAAATGAACCTCATTGGAAGCACCTGTTTCCTGTCAATAGGGCTGACAGAAATTTTGATAGAGAGAAATGCCAATTGTGTCATAAGGCAGATAGATTAACTTTCTAATGTTTCTCTCCCAACTGTGAATTTCAAGTTTTACTTCTATACTTCACAAATTATTTTTAGAAATATTGTTTGTTCAATAGAGATGATGCATTTTACTATTTCTCAGAGCAAACTATTGATCCCTATCACTGCAGCATTAGGTAGGCTTCACAAATCATCCAGGCATCTGCCTTTAGCTTCAAATAAATCACTAACATAACAGTAAAGCAAATGCCAATCAGAACTGAAGAATCAATAGGAAAAGATTTTTACACTATCTCCATTTATTACATTTCATCAAAAACACTGGTTATTCTAATCCTATTTGCAATTGACTCTGGGCTTTCTCTCACATAATATTGTTTTATCAATGGATATTTTTGAACTGATGAAAATTCTGAAATGCCATATGCTAAATCTAGAGTAGATATTATCGTAGTAGTTCAAATAATGATAAACAAGATGTCTAAACTATATGCAAAAATATAAATATGCATATTATTTAATCATTTGATTTTAAGATTCCTATATTTCAAATTACAACAATTTTTTAGCCTAAAATGGTATGCACTCACTAATAAGTGGATATTAACCTAGAAAACTGGAATACCCAAAACATAATCCACACATCAAATGAGGTACAAGAAGAAAGGAGGAGTGGCCCCTGGTTCTGGAAAGACTCAGTGAAACAGTATTCAGCAAAACCAGAACGGGGAAGTGGGAAGGGGTGGGTGGGAGGACAGGGGAAGAGAAGGGGGCTTGCGGGACTTTCGGGGAGTGGGGGGGCTAGAAAAGGGGAAATCATTTGAAATGTAAATAAATTATATCGAATAATAAAAAAAAAGAAAGAAAAAAAAAGAATTTCATGAATTCATTGTTTTTCATTGCTGACTAGTATTCTATTGTGTAAATGTACCACACTTTCTGTATCCATTCTTCTGTTGAAGGACATCTGGGTTCTTTCCAGCTTATAAATAAGGCTGCTATGAACATAGTGTAGTATGTGTCCTTATTACCTGTTGGAGCATCTTCGGGGAATATTCCCAGGAGTGGTATAGCTGTGGCCTCAGGGAGTACTATGTCCTTATTTAAACCACCACAGTAGCTATTCATGTGGAAGCCAGGAGTTGATATCAGGTATTTTTCTCAATAGCTGTCCATATTGTTTATTGATGCAGACTCTCTTATTGTACCTGGAGTTCATAGATTCCACCAAGTCTGGCAAACCATCTTGCCCTAATGGTTCCTTGCATCTGATTCCCTAGGCTGGAATATAGAAAGCTTTCATGCCACACTCATATATCAGTTATCATCAGAAAGGTTTCATCCGGTGTATTGTTCACTCATCAAGGAAGTATGTTCCTGAAGTATATGAGGATAAACATAGAGACCCGCAGCTGATCAATATGCAGAGAATGAGAGACCTTGGAACACTCAATCCTAAATGTGATGACTGCATCAATTCCCTCCCTTCAGAGCTCAAGGAACTCTGCAGAAGAGGAGGCAAAAAGATTCGGAGTGAAAAGGGATAGAAGACTCTAAGAAAACCATGACTTCCATGTACAACTAGAACTGATGCACTTAGGCACTCACAAATACTTTTTCTGCATGCAAAGGGCTCTCACAAAGCTAAGCAAGATGTGGTTACAGTGCTGAGAAGGAAAGTTAGAAAAAAGCCCTTGTCCCTAACCCAGAAGATGTCTGCAGTTGATAACTGCTCACAAAGAACAAATTAGTTTTCTCTAACAGACTCTCCCTGGGTATACAAAACACACTTAAAGTCAAGCCCCATGCTCAGCAGTAACTAGCCAACTCAAAACAAATTCAATGGTATTTTTCCAGGGTGTTTGTTGTTGTTTTGTTTTGCTTCTTAATCTAATAATACTTTGAGCCTTTTTTATAAAAATCTCATAGAACTTTGTGTATATGATGTGATTTTTGATTTTGATTTTATGGGTTTTCTCACTGTATGTAAATGTGTGTATTTAAGAATCTGTATGTGTTCCTTTGTGTCTTTTTCCCCGTTTGTTTTTTATTTGTTTGTTTGTTTCTTTCTTTCTTTTATCCTATTTTGGTTTTCCTTTTTATCTTGTTTTACTTCATTGTTTTTAGATGACTATTTTCTATTGACAAAGAAAGAAGGGGTATAGATTTGCACAGATGAGGATATGGGGAGGATCTAGGGTGGGTTAGAAAAAGGAAATCTATAATCAGAATGTGTTATATGAAAAAATATTTTCAGTAAAAAATGTTGAATGAATGTTGTGAGTCAGAAGGTGAATCATTTGATATTTAATTGCATATTATTTCATGTAATTTCATATATTAGGTATAATATTTCATTAGTTATTTTAATCTAAGACAATGTAAAAAACAAATAGTTGCCTATTTTCAAATTCCAATCTCTAGAGTTAGGGAGATGGCTCAGCAAGTAAGAACACCTTTTCTGCAATCATCTGGGCCCAAAATCAAATCCCTAGCAACATTAAAGAAAAAGTTAGTATGAATGTACATTTCTACAACTCTAGTGCTTTGTAGGATAGAGATGGGTGGGTATGTGGGTCTTATTAGAGAGTCCATATCTCAAAGGAAAGATACGGATCTTTCCTTTAGTAAAGAAATGATAAAGAAATAACCCAACATCCTCATTTTGCCTCCATGTGTATACATACATATACGTGTGCTTGCAACACACACACACACACACACACACACACACACACACACACACACACGATTTCCAATTTTCCTTTTATCCAGGGTCGTTGTCTAAGCCTAAGTGTCTAGTGATGACACTGGAATGAGTTAAACAAAGATAACTGGAGAAATGTGATCTCATATACTCCACCCTTTTCACAGATTCCCCAACCCCCACTAGAGAGAAGAGAAAGAACATTTTCTTATATTCACCTCCCTTTATTTTTGACAGTTGCTTAGTAATTATAATGAGGTCATTATCTTTTTTTAAATTTTATTAGTGTCTCTATTGTTTTTGTCTAAACCTACCTGACCAGGTTCCCCTTGTGAGATACAAATCCAAATATTGGCTCTCTGAAGTAAGAGAATGTAGATTTTCTAGAGGGCCCCATTGCCTTATAAAAGAAGAGCCTGCTGAAGTTGGTCTCTCTCCAACTCCTTTGTAGCATCTTCCCCTTGGGTACTTGATAGTACTACTCTGTCACAAACTTGTCAGTCCTCTTTTAGGGTGTTAATGATGGCCTTTTAAGTTTTCTTAGTCACATGAGACTCCTAAACATATTGCCATGCTAAAGAATGAAACCACCTGCATCTGACACTCTGCCCCTCAGATAGATAATTAAAGATGGTCACTTGATCTTTGACAAAGGACACAAAACCATCCAGTGGAAAAAAGACATATTTTTCAACAAATGGTGCTGGTTTAACTGGCAGTCAACACATAGAAGAATGCAAATTGATCCATTTTTATCTCCTTGTACAAAGATCAAGTCCAAGTGGATCAAGGACCGCCACATAAAACCAGATACATGGAATCTTATTAGATTAGAAATCTGATTAGAAGAGAAAGTGGGGAAGAACCTTGAGCACATTGGCACAGGGGGAAAGTTCCTGAACAGAACACCAATAGCTTACACTGTAAGATCAAGAATTGACAAATGGGACCTCATAAAATTGCAAAGCTTCGTAAGGCAAAGGATACTGTCAATAGGACAAAATGGCAACCAGCAGATTGGGAAAAGATCTGTATCAATCCTACATCCTATAGAGGGCTAATATTCGATGTATACAAAGAACTCAAGAATTTAGACTTCAGAGAAACAAATAACCCCATTAACAAATAGGGTACAGAGCTAAACAAGGAATTCTCAACTGCGAAACACCTAAAGAAATGTTCAATATACTTAATAATCAGAAAAATGTAAAACAAAACAACCCTCAGATTCCATCTAACACCAGTCAGAATGGCTAAGATCAAATTCTCAGGTGACAGCAGATGCTGGCGAGGACGTGGAGAAAAAGGAACATGTCTCCATTGCTGGTGGGATTGCAAGCTGGTAAAAGCATTCTGGAAATCAGTTTGGCAGTTCCTCAGAAAATCAGACATAGTACTACCTGAGGACCCAGGTATATCAATTCTGGGCATATACCCAAAAGATGATCCAACATGTTTTAAGGATACATGCTCCACTATGTTCATAGCAGCCAAATTTATAATAGCCAGAAGCTGTAAAGAACCCAGATGTAAAAAAAAAAAAAAAAAAAAAAAAAAAAAAAAAAAAAGAACCCTGATATTCCTCAATAGAGGAATGGATACAGAATATGTGGTGCATTTACACAATGGAATACTTCTCAGCTATTATTAAAAACAAATGAATTCATGAAATTCTTAGGCAAATGGATAAAACTAGAAGATATCCTGAATAAGGTAACCCAATTACAAAAGAAGACACATGGTATGCACTCTCTGATAAGTGGATATTATCCTAAAAGCTCGGAATACCCAAGATACAATTCACAGACCACATGAAACTCAAGAAGAAGGAATACCAAAGTGTGGATACTTTGGTCCTTCCTAGAAGGGGCATCAAAATACCCATGGCTCACAGCCAACCAATGGACTGAGCATAGGGCTCCCCAGTGGAGGAGCTAGAGAAAGAATCCAAGGAGCCGAAGAGCTTTGTAACCCTAAAGGAGGAACAATAATATGTAGCAACCAGTACCCCCAGAGCTCCCAGGGATTAAATCACCAAGCAAAGAGTAAACATGGAGGGACCCATGGCTCCAGACACATAGACAGCAGAGGATGGCCTTTTCAGACATCAATGAGAGGAGAGACCTTTGGTCCTGTGAAGGCTTGATGCCTCAGTGTAGGGGAATGCCAGGTCAGGAAAGGGGGAGGGGAATTTTGGTGAGTAGGAGGATGGGAGATGGCCTAGGGGGGTTTCGGAGAGGATAGGATTTGAAATGTAAATAAAGCAAAATTCTAATAAAAATTTTTAAAAAATAGAAAGTTTACCTTATTTTCTCGTTGTGATAACTGTGCTGAGTTTCTTTAGTCTTATTGGGAAAATATAAGCTAAATGTTCTATGGAAAGAGGAGAAGAAAGGAAAAGTTGTCACTTTCCAACCTCAAATTTTTCCATACTGGCTTTAGGCCACATAGCCATATTTTACTTTAATGGTAAGGCAAGCAAATAGGTAAGAAATGTTGGTAACTGATCTACTGAAACAATGTTGTCAGTAGACAACCCTTAAAGGCTGTTCCTAGGGACCGGTAATTCGCTGAACTTAAAACACTGGAGACTTGGTGCTTTTTGCTCTCACTTGTGAATGTTAGTCAAAATTCCGGGGGAAAGCCTACGTTGCACTTCACACCATGACTCTGAAAGGATTTCTTTGTCACCTGAAGCTTTGACATTTTGGAGCACTGAATTTAATTTTTGGCTGTCTAATTTGTGGGGTATCTCCAAGGGGACGATAACAGTACCTTATCAAAAATGTGACTATTCTGTGCAGATAACTCTTACCTTTACATCTAGGAAAATAGCTGACCTTTAAGCACACAAAGCTGAATTTAGAGCACTTTTACTTTTGATTTTTTAACCTAAGATAAACAAAAAAAATCAGGGATATGTCATCCATGAGGCACATACTTAGAAAATGTCATGGAACTGAATCAAATTATCAGCAAGGAAAGACTTTTAGTTGCAATGATTATGAACCCTCTGCATAGCACTGTGGGAAGAAATATAGATACTGTTATAGGGGAAAGGAGAAACAAATGGGGGTAATGGAAAGGTGTAATAAAAAAAGCATATTATACATGTATGAGAGTGGTAAAATGAAACTGATAATTTTATATCATGAGTATACACTAATAATAAAAAGAGATTTTTTAAAATATTTTAATAATTTGCTATAGAATCATATCTGGGGAAAACAAAGTGGGCCAAAATCAATATTTTAAATTTCTATCAATATATAAGAATTACTTATATATACTTATATAAGTGTATATACTTATATAAGTACTATATATATGATATAATATATATATATAACTTTTTAAATGAAACAATAGTTGGAACTATGATTTATCTTCATTTTATAGATAAGAGTTTCCGTTGCACAGTCTGGACCTGTCTTACTCCATATTTGCTTTCTTTTCACTCTGCCATCTAATCACACAAGTGATGTGAAAGGAAATTAGAGGAACCACAGATCAGAAATGGTTCAATAATGATCCACATGTTCAGGAGTTTCATTCTTATGAGGAGATTAAAATGGAAGTATGTACTCCATTTTAAGGCAGAACTGGAAACAGGCAAAACTGATGAAAAGACATGGCTGGGATATTGGCTTTATTTCTCCTACAATATAGTAAAAATCATAGTAGACTAAATGAAGAGAAGTGATCTTGATAAATACTGGAGATTGTACAGAGTATATAGTTGTCAATGGAAGGTCATTGATTTATGAAGTTCTTATTTATATAGGTTCAACTTGGAACTTAATATACTGGTTGTAGGTTAATAACCACTTATTAGTGAGTGCATACCATGATTCACCTTTTGAGTCTGGGTTACCTCACTTAGTATGATGTTCTCTAGCTCCATCCATTTGCCTAAGAATTTCATGAATTCATTGTTTCTAATGGCTGAATAGTACTCCATTGTGTAGATATACCACATTTTTTGTATCCACTCTTCTGTTGAGGGATACCTGGGTTCTTTCCAGCATCTGGCAATTATAAATAGGGCTGCTATGAACATAGTAGAGCATGTATCCTTATTACATGGTGGGGAATCCTCTGGGTATATGCCCAGGAGTGGTATAGCAGGATCTTCTGGAAGTGAGGAAAACTGGAATACCCAAAACATAATCCACACATCAAATGAGATACAAGAAGAAAGCAGGAGTGGTCCCTGGTTCTGGAAAGACTCAGTGAAACAGTATTTGGCAAAACCAGAACGGGGAACTGGGAAGGGGTGGGAGGGAGGACAGGGGAAGAGAAGGGGGCTTACGGGACTTTCGGGGAGTGGGGGGGGGGCTAGAAAAGGGGAAATCATTTGAAATGTAAATAAATTATATCAAATAAAAAAAATATATATACTGGTTGTAGCCAAGATCACCCCAAAATTACTTTAAAGGCCTTTTCTATAGATACTCCAAAAATTAAAACATTAATTATATTAGCTATACAAGAAATTTCTGATGTCCTTCAAATCATAGTATTCATGAGAAGAAGCAGAGAGTTAGAAACAGCAAGACACTGACAGTTAAAGAAAGCTTATTGGGAAAAGTCAAAGGGTCTTCTACCCTACACAAAAAAGTATAGGCAATGAGGAAAATTTGGGACAAAATAGTTAGCCTTAACCAGGAAATAACAGATCAAACATGCATGCAGATAGCATTATATGACCAAACTGGTTATATTTAGTTAGATGTGTGGTATGTGTGTATGTGTGTGTGTGTGTGTTTGTATACATGCAATAATAATTATTGAAAAAAGAGTCTATTAATTAAGATAATGAGATAGGTTTATGGGAGGATTTGAATGTGGAAATTGGAAGGGAGGAATATTGTAATTAAGTTACAATATTAAATATTTAATATTAAATAACTTAATTACAATATTAAAAATTAAATATACATTTTGTGTGTGTGTGTGTGTGTGTGTGTGTGAAGGAAAGACAGAGAGAGAGAAAAAGAAAGAAAGTCTATTAGATCTGAGGAACCAGTTATCACTGGGCAGGTAAAAGAACTAGACAGAATATTTGGACAAGAGATAGGACAATGTACATCCTTCACGTTTCAGCAGCCCCTAATGACATAGTATCAGTGCAATAATAGTGTCACTACATGACAATATCATACAAGAGAAAAACATTATCACAAGAAAAATTTGGGAGGTAATTGGCAGTCACCAAGTGCCTTCCTGATTTCATAACTAAGTATCATGATGAAAGCAAAAAAACTGTTTCTCATAAACACTGTTTTGAGTCACTGAGAAGAAATAATATTGATGTCAGATATTATGCTTATGAGGTCACAAAAATTAAAATAAATATAATAGCATTTATACACACAAGCTCCTGGTTTCTGAGAAACATTCTTTTATGAAATACTTTGCACTCTGATGAGGTCAGATATATGAGTCATAGTGATAAAACCTGGGAATGATTTTAGTGGGTGACATTCAACTTTTTAAAAATCTATTATCTCTTTTCAACTTCACACTGCCTATGAAATTTTCAGGATGCATAATTCATACTATTTTATAACTTTATATATTTACCTCAGTGATGGTTAAGTTTACCAGAACTATCATTAATATTGGGGGTCTCCTAATGAATGATTCTGGAAATTTTCTTCTATGCTTCACCATTTGACAGTATCTTTTTTTAATTAGATATTTTCTTTATTTACATTTCAAATGTTATCCCCTTTCCTCATTTCCACTCAAAAAAAAAAAAACCCTATCCAATCCCCCCTTCCCCTGCTCACCAACCCACCTACTCCTGCTTCCCTGTCCTGACATTCCCCTACACTGTGGCATTGAGCCTTCACAAGACCAAGGAACTCTCCTCTCATTGATGTCCAACAAGGCCATACTCTGCTTGCTACATATGCAGCTGGAGCCATGGGTCCCTCCATGTGTGCTCTTTGGTTTGGTGGTTTAGTCCCTGGGAGCTCTCGGGGGTACTGGTTGGTTCATATTGTTGTTCCTCCTATGGGGCTGCAAACCCCTTCAGCTCCTTGTGTCCTTTCTGTGCTCAGTCCAATGGTTGGCCTAGAGCATCCCCCTCTGTATTTGTTAGGCACTGGCAGAGCCTCTTAGGAGTCTATTGTATTAGGCTCCTGTCAACAAGCACTTGTTGGCATCCACAATAGTGTGTGGGTTTGGTAACTGTATTTGGGATGGATCCCCAGGTCGGGCAGTCTCTGGATGGTGTTTCCTTCAGTCTCCACTCCACACTTTGTCTTCATATTTCTTCCTGTGAGCATTTTGTTACCCTTCTAAGAAGGACTGACTAAAGTATCCACATTTTGTTCTTCCTTCTTCTTGAGCTTCATGTACTCTGTGAATTGTATCTTGGGTATTCCATGCTTCTGGGATAATATCCACTTATCAGTGAGTGCATACCATGTGTGTTCTTTTGTGTTGGGTTACCTCACTCAGGATGATATTTTCTAGTTCCTTAGGAAGCAACTAATATTGGAAGTGAAATTGGTAACTAAGACTAACTGGTATGCAACATCATTTATGCATACTTTCAACAAATAATCATTAAGAATTTGAACCAGGTATTGCTACATAAGCCCTGTATGGAACACATGATATCACACGGTTTTAACTGACAATCATTATATCCTCATATGTCCATGTTAATGAGATAATTAATAATTAAAAATTAAAGATAGACTCCGCTATGCAACTCTGCCAGTTCCACAGGAGGTAGTCCAATCTGCCCTAGATTAGCTCTGTTTTTTATGTCTCTCATTGTCATTTTAGGACTAGCAAGTGTACCAGAAACATAAAGATAGTTATTATTTGTTTTCTCTCATTTATGGAATTTAGACTTTGTGTATGCATCCGTGTGTGTTTGCATGTACACACATATTCACGCATGTGTGACATAAATATGAAAAGCACAATATGAAAGAAGAGGCCTAATGATAATGGGATAGGAACAGGAAATAAAAGAGAGAATTTAACATGAAAGTTGACTGCTTGAGGATAAAGGAAACTAGGAGAAGCAGGGACTAGGGAGATGTGTAGAGCAAAAATGAACAAAGTATTATAATAAATGCATGATATATTTTAGTGAAACAATTACCAAAAAATGTGTCTAGTAATGTAACTCTCTGATAGCCATGGCGAAGACACAAGATATCAAGTTCTACTTACAAGCACCTTTTGATCTTCTGTTCTGTCTTTCAAACTGTTGTCTTACTGATATCACATTGACCAAAGTAAATTGCACAAAAAACTCAAAAACAAGGGAAAGAAACATAGACACTCTTTATCTAATAGTACAAACTTCACATTCAGTTGCCAAAGGATGTGGACAAAATATGAGGCCTATTTTTGCAACTTACTACAACTACTTCAATATTCCAGTTAATATACCAAACACATTAGGCACATTGGGCACACCAAGGAGACACTGCCAAATATGGCAGATGCTAACCTCCTGGGGATTACAGTGAATACTGATAACTAGACATATGAATTCCACTTAAGTCTGCTACAATTGCAATCAAAAGGTATGGTGCCTACCATACACATCCTGGGAGGAATATATTCTTTCAATGATGGTTTTGAACTCGCTTTATACTTTATTGTTGTGCAAGATGATCTGATATGATAGAGTAGTTCAAGGTAATCATTAAACAAAAACTAAGAAAATTATACTCTGTGCTCTTTTGGCTATTTGTCAGTATAGGAATCAGAAAGGAATTCTGATCTGAAAAACAAAGATCTTCAGTCTATGGCTCTGGCTTTTTCAAACATCTTGTTATCACTACTGTTGGCATTGCAAGAGTCTCTACTTAATTTAAAAACTTTTGCAGAGACCCATGTATATATCAGGCTTTTTAAGGGATTCTCCATCAAAGATGCATCTACTCATATAATCTTGTGAGAAAAACTAATACAAGACTTAGCCCATATTTAACAAGTAATTATTAAATAACTAGTTAATATGCTAGGCACTGGGCCTGCCAGATAAGAAATACACATATTTCTGGCCCTCCAATGCTCATATTCTATTACAAGAGACAGACTTGTAAACAGTGCAATTAAAATATAATGAGGTAAGTGCCTTTACAGGAGACAGTATACTTTAAAACATTATGCAAATGTAAGGTATTATAATTAAGCAGAACTGTAGGTCTCAAAGACCTCATCCTGTTTTCAGAAGTGCCTAATTTATCTACAAGAAAATCTGTAGTGCTGAGACAATTTGAAGAGGAGGGAGGAATACCGTGATTCCAAAACCATATGCCATCACTGTTTCCACTTTCTGAGAAAATGTGATTAAAAAGGGAAAAAAATTGATGATGTTTGCCAGGCCAGCAGAAAAATTACGAACTTGGAAGATTCAAGGGAAGATTTAAGTACATGGGCCCAGTACAGTGATAAAAAAAAATAAGGAAAAATTAGTAAACCAATTATAGAAGGGACATCACCTAAAAAAAATTGGACATGAAGCACAGAGTGACCTTCCCTGGGCATCACCTCTAACTTCTTTGACAGGAAATCAATCCCTGTAAATTCTAATTACAAACAAGAGTTTATCAGCTCTGGTCCTTTCGAATAATTGTTCAAACAAACAATCCACCTAAATGTTTTTGCCCTTCTCCATTCAATCTTTTCCGCTCCTCTATGTTTGTTTTGCCCATAAATACCTCCTTAAATAAAGCATCTTGGTTGCCAGAAGGTACGTGATGATATCAGGTACTGAATCTGCTTATCTTATCCAAAACTTTCACTGGCAGATATAAAATGGTTTTTAATAAAGCGCATACCCTCAGACATGAAAGGAGTTATTTTCACAAATTGTAAACACCTAGAAGCCCAATCACTGGTGATTAGAGATGCTACTGAGAATATCAATACCACAATCTCAGTAGCGCTTTCATTAAATGATTTTGGTAAAATTATGAAACTTTCTTAATCCCATGAAAAATTGATGTCTCTAACAATAACATGTATAATGAAGCAAATATTGCTGTGCAGTTGGAAAAATTCATTTATATATGTGAATCATAGAAAGTCTTTCACCTGTTGATAGTCAAGTGAACCAGGGGTTTAAGACCTAATTCAATCTCTCAAATTAATCAGAATAAAAATGTTTTGACTACTAAACAGTTATTTTATTATTAAAGAATATGATGAAAGTAGTCATCTGTTGCTTGAATAGAAAATTTCTCTTATGTTCATATTCATTCCTTGTCTCTCTCAACCCTTAATATTCCTCTCCCCTGTTACAATTAATGACAGATTTAAAGATAAATCAAAATTATATTATTCCATTTAATTTAAGATGCAAAATGACTTCCCCAAATGCAGGATGGTAACATTATTCCTGACATTAAATAGTTCCTATAGCCTCCTCATTGGCATTTTATACAAAATTCTTTCCCCATACAGAAGACAAGCAAGGAATCCATAAGATTATTGAGACATACAGTTCCCTTCTGAACCACTTCCAAATAATTTACCCACTCAAATGTCCCGTGTCCACAACCAAGGTCTCCCTGACCTTTCTACCCCCACCTTCTGAAAAGCTTCCAGATCTTGTGTGGATCCTACTAAGTTCAGTGCCTTGTCGTAGTGTGGCCTTCCACTGAATGCACCTGAGAAGATCTCTAAGCATTCTATAAGACTATCTCCAACCCAAAGGAACCTCTCATAACATATTGAACCATTCCATCCAGCCACATCTACCCGCATCCTCAAGACTTGAACCAGGAATCTCATGCTATGTATCACCCCAGCCTCCAATGTCCACCTGACTTCATTCCACTCAAGCCATTTCTATTTGAAGCCCAACCTGGCTGAAAATTCTCTCTCCTCCCCCAACCTGCTCTGCCCATATCAAATTCAGAACTAACAAAAGAAGTTTGCATTCCCAGATCACAAAAATACAAAGAATTTCAAAATTCAAGCCAATATATTCTCTCTAAAACTTACCAGTATAAAAAGCACATGAAATACCAAGTGAACAAGAATAGAAAATAAAAATCCCACGACATATCATAGTTAATATACTATGTATGCAAAACAAAGAGAGTGTATTGAAAGAACCAAGAGGAAAAAACACAAGACACATATAAAAACAATATGAGAAGTACATTTCAATTTTAAAAATAGGGATCATTCTATAGTAAAGAAATAGACAAAAGTATTCCAATAAAATAGGACTGGGAAGCAAGTAGATATCAGTATTTTAATATCTCACAAAATCAATTTAAACCTAAAACTAATCAGAAGACATAAAGAGGCCCACTTCTTTCTAATCAAGGGAACAATTAAGCAAGAAAACATTACTATCCTACACATATAATCACCAAATTCTGGGGCATGTAACTTCATAAAACTCTATTACTATCTTTAAAGATACAGATTAACATCAATCCACTAACAGTGAGTAATTTCAATATCCCATTTAGTCTAATCAGCAGGTTAATTGACAACATATATCGAAGTAATATCAGAATTAATTGACATATGTATCTAAATAATTTCCCACAAAAAGGCAAAAAATTACACATTCTACTCAGCAGCATATGGAAGCTTTTCTAAAATAGAGTACATACTGAAATACAAACCACATATTTACTATTCAAAAAGATTGAAATCACTTCTTGTATTTTATCTAAAACAACACAAAAAACCTTAAATTCAACAGCAAACAAATCTCTAGTAAATGCACAATTTGATGAAAAAATACTCAATACAATACCACAAACCAAATCCAGGAACACAAAACATCACCCACCTTGATCAAATATGGTTCATCCCAGGGTTGCCAGAGATAGTTCAATATATGAAAATCCATCAAAATAATCCACCACATAAACAAACTGAAAAAAAATAACATGATCATTTCATTAGATGCTTGAAAGGCCTTTGATAAAATCTAACACTGCTTCATGTTAAATGTTTTAGAGAGATAAGTGATACAAGGCCAATTCCTAAACATAATAAAAGCAATATATAGCAAGACAATAGCCAATATTAAACTAAATGGAGAGAAACTTAAAGCAATTCCACTAAAATCAGTGACAGGCTTCTCTCTCTCTCTCTCTCTCTCTCTCTCTCTCTCTCTCTCTCTCTCTCTCTCTCTTCCTCCCTCCCTCCCTCCCTCCACCCTCTCTCTCTTGCTCTCTCGCTCTAACTCTAGCTCTTTAATATATTACATGAAGTTATAGCCAGAGTAATAAGACAACTAAAGGTGATCAAGGGGATACAAATTGGAAAAGAAGTCAAAATATTTCTATTTTTGTATGACATGATAGTATACATAAGGGATCCCAACAATTCAATCAGAGATTTCTTACAGCTGATAAACAACTTCAGTAAAGTGGCTGAATACAAAATTAACTCAAACAAATCAGTAGACCTCCTTTATACAAATGATAAATGGGCCAAGAAAGAAACTAAGGATACAACACCCTTTGCAATAGACACAGATAATATAAAATAACTTGGTGCAACTTTAATTGTTGAGGCATCTCTCCAGGCCATTGGTGTAACTCTAATCAAGCAAGCAAAAGTACTACATGACAAGAAGTTCAAGTAAACCTAGATAAGGCTAATGGATGTTCCAAAAAAAATTGAAGTTAAGGGAACATTTTAACTTTAGTGTTTTCAAAGTCCATTTATAATGATGGTTCTTTTTTAAATTTCTTTCTTTTATTATTATTAATCATACCATTTGTTTACATCTCAAATGATATCTTACTTCCCAGTTACACCCTCCACCAACCAACACTTGTCATGATATCCTTCTTCCCGGTTACCACTCTGCCACCCCCACCCTACATCTACCTTCCTCCTCCCTTTTGCCTGTATGAGGGTACGCCCCCACCTACCCACACTCTCCTGCCCTTCATCTCCAGCATCCCCCTATTCTGGGTCAGAAAGGAACCAAGTTCTGCAGTTCCTAGGGAGATCCAACCAGCAATTGGCCAAAGCAGAGGCAGATGTTTAGATCCAACCATCAGACTGAACACAGGGAACCTGGTGGGGGAGCTGGCAGAAGGACAGGAGGAGCAGAGCGGGATTGCAACCTCATTGAAAGAACCACATAGGCCTGACCACCCAGTTCTCCCAGAGACTAGACCACCAACCAAGGATTGGACCTAAAGGGATCTTTGGTTCCAGATACATATGTAACAGAGGATGGTCTTTCCTGAGAGCAATGTGAGAGGAGGCCCTAGGTCTCAGGGAGGTTTGGTGATTCTTAAAGGCTTTAACCTCCGTTTTAGCCCACCACCTACAAAAAGTAATGGAAAAGAAAGAATGTGGGCTGAGGGGGCAGTGGACCTATTTAGAAAGATTCTTTGAAACAACTCCCATCTGTCTTGTTTGGAAGTCAGCAAGTTCACAGGAGTCAGCAGTGGCAGTTCAATCCACTCACAAATGCTTTACAGATATATCAGCAGTCCAGTTCGGTAGAGTCGGATAGCAAGTAGGAATCAGCAGTAATGGCACTACCCAACAGAGACAGTCAGGCCTCAGCCTGGAGGAGGCCTCAGACAGTAGGAGGGACCAGAGCCAACAGAAAAGACAGGAAAGGTTCTTGGCTGTTCCTCTTTCAGTGAAGCGAAGATCAGAGAAGACTGAAAACCAACAAGCCTTGCATAGACAAGCCTAGATCAGCCTCCATCACTGCCTGTCAAGATCTATTTATATCCCTCCAAACATCAAAAGTCCTCCATAGGTCATACCTCAGCACATGCATCTGTCTCAGCTTACATCACTATGCCAATCAGTCCAAGTCTGCTAAAGTAGCCAGAAACTGCAGCACACCACCAGAAGTTTTTGGTGTGTTTTCCTCTATGGAGTCCCTACAAATGACAAACGCAGTACAGCTATGCAATGTAAAGCAGACCAATACATGTGTGTCATTAGCAAAAAACCCCTCATCATATGTCCTTTTATGTGCTTGCTTTAGCAGAACATCCTTTCTCCTGTGTCTACTTCAGTGACATATTCCTTCACAAGTCTGCCTTAGCCTTTCACCTGTGTCCACTTTGGTAAAACACTCCTTTACATGCTTGCTCCCACAAAAGACCATACAACATAACTGACTTTCCAAAGAACCCATACATTTCCACTTCATAGCACACTTTGTTTATGCTTAAAGGATTCAACATTCTATTCCACAGATGCTTGCTTAGCCATGGTCATTGTTGCTCTACTCATAATAGCTAGGAAATGGAAACAACCTAAGTGACCTTCAACCAACCAATGGAAAAGGAAAATAGTATACATATACACATTGGAATACTATACTGCAGTAAAGAAAAATGAATCAATAAGTTTTCAGTAAAAGGAGGAAACAGACACAGAAAGCCAAATACTGCTCTTAGCAATCTTCAGATGTGAGTACATATCATGGAGTAACTGGAAAAAAGAAAATAGGAAATTAAAACAGGACCATTATAGTAGATTTGGGGAACAAGAGAGAGATGAATAGCAGAGAATGTGATCCAATCAGGGAGATGCTAAAAGTGGATGACATTTAAGGAGTGAGGTAATACAGAAGAAAGTGGTAGAAGGGTAAAGGGGAATAGTAGAATACAAGTGACCTGATCAGGAAAATGGGGAAAGGTGTGGATATATGAGCAGGATAAATGGAGAAGAGTAAGGAGGGTAAAATAAAAAGAAGAGTGTCTAAAATTATGAGACATTATACTATTAATGGTTTATCTTTTTAAAATCCCACCACACATGTAATTCTGTGTATAGATACAGTATATGAACTTTTCTTTTCTGCCCTGACAATATTCCATCTAAGAGCCAAAGACCAGATAACAAAAACCTCAGCAGCAGACAAGAGATGTTCTTTTTTGCGTTATTGGCTGAAATAATTGAAGAAACTCCCAAAACATGGTCTATTGCTGTTACCATTGGTACCACACAGTGGTGGAAAGTAAGTTTTTATTGTTGAAGACAACATGCACTTCATAAACAGGTACTAGAGGACCTTGAGCTGAAACTGCCTTTCCTGTGAAACCTAGGTTTCATGGAAACACATCGTAACACAAGGCACCATAAAAACTCCCAATGGAGGGAAGCAAACAACAGTCCTACACAGCTATAATGACTATGAAGCATAAAAGTAAGCAGCATGGCATAATGCTAAAGGTGCAATAAAGTCACACATCCTGGTGCTATCAGTTCTCTAGTCTTCAGAACTACTCAGTAAGAGAGAGATTGTGCTTGGTACTGGAAACTTAGTTGCCTACTCAGTGCTGGTGGAATTGTGGATCTTAGAGAACTTACAACCACTACTTTACTAAACCAGCATAATTTCTAGCAATAATGTAATCATTAGTCCTAATACCTCCAGATAAGTGTAATACTCGCCTCTCATCAAGGAAACTTCTCTTTGCAGCAAATTTTGATCACTACACAAAACCACAACTGATTTAAAAAATGCAGTTTTTGAGCAAATTTGCAATGGACATAGCTATACAAAACATTCTTGCACTTAATGCTCAAGAAACATTGCAGAAAGGGGCTGGGAAAAAGCCAGAGGACCAAAGAGTTTGCTGTGATATTGTGTCTCCTAGTAATATCAGATTCTACATGTACAATGCCTCACCAATATGACTACCTATTCATGAGCTGAACAAGGACAGAGGAAGCCCACTAAGCCTCAATCCTACACAAAGAACCATAGACAACTATCGGATTCTGAGAATAGAAGTGGTCTTCCCCATGGAAAAAGCACACCAGATGTTTATGCAACACCAAATGGTCAGCTCTGAAAACATACATACAAGTAACATAATAGAGACTGAACAGTTTATATTTAATAATATGTAAGTACATGCATATATGCATAGAAAACAATGAGAAAAGAGGCCATGGATTTGAAAGGGAGCAGGGAGGGCAATATGGGAGGGTTTGTTGGAAGCAAATAGAAGGGAGAAATGTTGTAATTATATTAAAATATCAAAAATATATTTAAAAATTAAAAACAAATGTAATAATTCTATTAGAACTTTGTGCCAAAGTTATTAGCACCTAGAGGCATTAGAGAACACACATTTAACCATAACTAAACTCAATGATATGGACAATCAATCCCACAGCAACAAAAAAGAAGCATTACAGATGTTGGGGTGGCTTGGATAAGGTTTTCAAGCCCTGGATATTGAAGAATTTTACCAGTAACTGCACATTGGAAGACAAGACTGCCAGGCTAAGGAGATGGCTCCTATGCATGAGTTGAGAGTTTCAACTACTAAGTAAAAAGAAAGAAAGAAAGAAAGAAAGAAAGAAAGAAAGAAAGAAAGAAAGAAAGAAAGAAAGAAAGAAAGAAAGAAAGAAAGAAAGAAAGAAAGAAAGAAAGAAAGAAAATAATGGCATGGTAGCATACCTACTAATGACCTCAGCACTGGGTAACTAAGAAAGTCTTATCTACAAATATCATTGGGCATCCAATCTAGCCAATCAAAACGCTGTAATTTTATTGTAATTTGGTCATGCAAACTACTCCTAGCTTTCAAATGCATGTGCACATATGTGTATACACATGCACACACACACACACACACACACATACACACACACCTGCATGCATTTAGCACACATTAAAAAAGAAAGAGTTTTCAAAATAAAAAGAAAACAATTCTAGACACACCTCATTCCAACATAGATCATTGTCCAGAAATGAATTCAAAAGTCATTTAGAAAACTGGAAAACACTTCCATATTGGTTGTTACACATGAATTCCATAATTATGTTGTTATAGCTGTAGGGTATCTTTATTTCTCCAGTGTGATACTTGTACTGTATTTTGATTAGATAGTAGCCAATGAATATTTCAAGAATTGTAGGGAGATAATCCTCTAAGTAAATATCTCTAGATTTTTTTTTAAAGTTTCCTTTAAAAAATTATTAATGTAATGAATCAAGGTGAGCACTGGAAAACTAAGCTTGAGAAGGTATGGAGCATAATATTCAGCTCCCTTTTCTGAGCATCTCTAAGCCCCTCATGCCCAAAGCTAATATGACCTCAAGCAAATGAAGCCAGTTTTTAGTTCAGTGATTTCCAGGCAGTGAGGAAAGTTGGGAATAAATGCTAATCATGGTTTTCAGTCAAAACCAAAGCAAAATACAAACCAGCCAAAGCAAATATTTCCTTTCTTATGCTTCCAGTTGACATTTGCGTGGCAGGATAAGCCCTACCATGATAAATAATTTTTTGAGTTAACAGCCCCTACATTAGTTTACCTTTTAGTGGGGGGAAAACCCGTGAAATCATATAAAGGAAATGGAGCATAAGACAAATGTTTCACAGTGGTTCTCTTTTATTTACCAATTCCACAAGCTGGCTGTTGGCTCATCTTAAATGCTTTTCTTTTGCATCCAGCATGACCTCCACTGCACACAGTGCACAACCTTGCCCCACATCTGAAACACTGAACTCTTGCACTCACTCCACTATTTACCACTATTTTAAACTCTAATTTATCATAAGACTTTTGAGTAAGTATCACACCATAACCCCTAATTTATAAGGCAACTTACATTTATTACAACCACTCCTCAATTATATAAAAAATTAGAAATTGAGGAATATATTATTGTGTGTGCAAGTGTGTGCATGTATATGTGTTGGGGAGGAAGTTTCTGGGAATTGAACTCAGGGGCTACATGTGTGCTAGGCAAACTCTCTACCACTACACAACCAAAATTTTTAGTTTAAGTCTTTTCATATTTGTATTGTCAATGGTCATGTGGTGACATCTTTAACATGTGTTATACCTTTCCCATACACACTTAGGGTTTTTAAGTAGAATAGAAAAGGGACTAGTGTTGACTGATATAACCCAAAAATTTGCATACAAAGTGAATTCCATAATCTATCTATTTGTTTCTACTTGAATATATGCATATCCTGGACATTTATTATGTAAGTTCTGTAGATCTGTCTTGATTATCATAAAACTATAACCACCAACCTTTAGAGGTTGTTTCTAATGTTCTCTGTCTGTCTGTCTGTCTGTCTGTCTCTCTCTCTCTTTCTCTCTTTCTCTCTCTCTCTCTCTCTCTCTCTCTCTCTCTCTCTCTCTCTCTCGCGCGCGCGCGCGCGCGCACACACATGCACAGGCAAAGTCACATGTACATACATGCACACAGGCATGCATACACAGGGAGAGAGAGAGAGAGAGACAGAGACAGAGACAGAGAGAGACTGAGAGAGACAGAGACAGAAAGAGACAGAGAGACAAAGAGGCACAGAGAAGAGGGGAGCAAATGACCAGATGTTGGTACTCAACCCACATAATTTAGTTCATTAATGAATGACCAGCCAGTCTGCCACCAAGCCAGGCTTTCACGTGGACTATAAGAGGTGAAGTGAACCTGATGAAAGGGTGGGTTCAGCGATATCTCTGTCTGTGTAGTCATTTCTACTTCATTATTTTCTTTGATTTGTAATATCTCAGAGATAAATCCTTCCCTCTCATCTCAAAGATAAAAATCAATCCTTACTTGAGTAGCACATTTCAAAGATCATACAGGTAGAATCAGGACACAAGCACCAGTTCTGTGTGTGCCAAACCCTACCCTCTTCATATCCTTTGACTGCATTCTAAGGAAAGATTCAGTTCTCAAGAAATTAAAAGGAAATTTTGACAGTACAAAGACAGTGGGATAGAGAAGGTTCGCACAGGGAACACATCAGAGGGTACAGGCAAGTCCACATCACTCACCATCTCTCCATGGTCAGTGCTACCAAACACAGCAGACTCGAGTAGTTGTCGTTCACTCAAAACCTTCTCCCTGCCCTTTTTGTGAAACTTGAATATTCTTTTCTTCTGGCACCCCACGTCTAATTCATTTAAAAACATTCTTGGATGTGCATGCAAAATATCCCTAGGCTCTAGCCACGACATCTACCTGCACAACCACATCCCTTTTCATGGATTAAAGGTTGTTCATGCTTTCCTCCAAAATTCCTATGTGAAAGCTCTGAATTCCCATGTGATAGGATTTGGAGACAGGGCCTTTTGGAACTGATTACATTTTTTATGAGCCCATGAAGGTAGAAATCACAGTGTTAGAATAGTATCCTTATAAAAAAGAGAGGAGGCTCCAGGAGTTTATCCTCTTTCTACCCGGTTAGGATGCAGCAAGGAACCTTGAGCTGAACTTGCCATTACTTTGCTCTTGAATTTATGATCTTCAGATCTATGGAAAGTGGATGTTCTTTGACCCATCCATGCTTTGGTATTTCATTATGGAAACCCAAACTGACTAATACGATGGTAGTCCAAGTCTCCACAACCCTCCCAAAGTAGCCTACCTTGACCTCTTCCTACTGTACAGACTTTCTTCAAATAGCAGCCAGATTGAACAGTGGGTCAGATGGCAGACCCTGCTGTTGAGGCAGCTTTCTCCTCTATTAAACTCTGAAGTAATATCCAACTTCAACCAGACTAAATATTTCACTCCTCACTACAGCTCCACATCTTCTGAACTTTGAGTTCACTTATTCTTCCAGTCCTATTTCCTTCTCTGTTCCACGCTGATCTTGCCTTCTTCCTCATCATTTGCTCCCAACTGAGGGCATCTTTATTTTCCAGTCCTTCATTTTGGGGTGCATTTATCCAGATCATTGCCCAGCAACCTGCTTCTCATTTAGCTCTCAAGTCTAAATTTTCCCTCCATGGAGAGACTTTACCTAACTGTTACAACTAAGGAATTCCCTTGTCTCCACCTTGCTGGTCATTGGCTAGGCATTCAGTAATTATTGACTACTAGTAGGTATGCTTTCATAAAGTTAAACTAAACCTAAATCCAGAAAGATTGTGATTCTTCAATTGGAAATTTTATTCACCATATTGTTTGACATGCTCTTCAGACATAAATTCACCACTAGTTCTCATTCCTTGGTTCTCAAAAAAAAAAATAATGATTCAAAATAGACTAGTAATTGGACACTAGGAATCATTTTTACAAATATAGAAGAGTCAAAGTCAAATTCTTCCCTTGCACCTTTTCCTTTATATCTGATGCTAGCTTTTCATTTGCATTTAGCACACTGAGGTAAGAAATAAATACACATTACACTGCCTGGCATTCTGTGAATAGTCACCAGACATTGATCATGTCAAGAATTCTTGAAGCACATTAGCATGATCAAGTGTCACGGGTTCAGACTAGTCTAAGTCATGTCATCTCTTTCAAGATAGTAAAGTCTATTGCAATAAAAGTTGCTAACACTGGGAGCTTGGGGAGAGGCTGTACAAGCATGAGGAACTGAATTTCAGGTCCAAAAAACACATGTAAAAATCTTGATGTGTTAACATATACCTATAGTCCCAGCATTGGGAATGGAGAGGGAGGAAATGGAGACACACTGATCCCTGAAATTTATTGGCCAGCCAACCTACCTATGTCATTGAGCTTCAGTTTCATTTAGAAGGAAAGATAACCTATTTCAATCTCAGGTCCGACACATGCACACATGCAATCACATGAATACACAAAAAAAATACATCATTCTGAAGTTGCCATTATCCAAGCACTGAAACTCAGACATAGAAAATGTGACATAAGTGTAGCTGCTTATGTCAGATCCTCTATGAAATGGTAGATATTTCTTGTGACCAAGGACAGAGCTGCCTCCATGATTAATGTCTAATCTTTTGCTCATCTTCCCTGATTGTACCATGTTATGGCTCTATTCTTACCTCTCTATTGTAAAGGTTTATGGGTAAAATCCAAGGACTGTATAACTTGAATGGGACATTTTTAGCTTTCTATTTGTTCAGTCTCCACCTACAATTTGATGTTTGCTTTGATTCAGCATGGGTGCCAGGCTGTAGAAATGCCTGTGACTTTGTAACCAATAAAATCCCCAGTTATTTCCTATCACGCTTCAGCTGTTACAGATATCACAAAATGAAAACCTGTTAAGAGTCATCACTACTTCCAAGTTATAACATTTATTAGACTCATCGCTAGATCTTGTTATATAGTATGTTAATAAAGTATTCACATTACTCTATCCCAAGCATGGCTTTTACAAATATATTTTGATAGCTGTATTTCAATATAATTTATTCCATCTGTTCTATGTGTTTTATTTTATGCATTTAAAAACATTTTCTGGCAAAGAATTTGTAGTCTTCAATAGCCTTGCAAAACTGTTCATGACGAGAGAATGATTCAGAACCTGTAGCCTAGCTTCCACTTTAGATCATACATTAAAATAGCCAGAAAAATCTCACTAGTACACCAGAGAAGTTTCTAACCTAGGTAACTTTATAAACAGATGGTACTTTACCATCTTCACAAGGTGCCCCATCTGCCATTTGTCATCATAGCTACCAGTGTTTGTCAACCTTTGGAAGCCAATGCTACCATCTCTCTAATAAACACTCATACCCACCTTTATTATTTGCTGATATGCAAGATAAATCTTGGTGTAAAACTGCTCCCTGGGACAAAATAATTCTTTAATTTAAAGTATCCACTTGTCAGCTTTTCCAAAAATTCTTTACCCCTCTCTTCAGTCTCACCAGCAGCTGTGGCTAAGAATGCATGCCCTGACAGAAGAGCACTAGAATTGCTCTTGGTCTTGGCTCTTCTACTCCAAATCTTCACCATATATTTTCCTTACTAATCACACTGTTCCTAGGAGAATCTCAAGCTTAGTTAGACTGGCTTCTTTTTGTGTTGGAGATAAAAAATAGGGTCTCTTTGATATGGTATAGGCAACATCTTTTTTTCTATTTTAGTTCTGATGTTTCTGGAAAACAAGTTTTACCAGGACACTAAAGGGAAAGGCAGAATATATGTAAAAATGCAGAAGTCTGGCATCATTTGTATTCAGAGACAGATTTTTAATATATAGTAAAATATAATCACACCATTCCCTCCTTTTCTTTCCTCCCTTCAATCCCTCCCATGGCTCCTCCTCATGGTCCCTCCTCAAGTTCGTTAAAATACAGTTTTTATCTTAGAACTATTCCTGTCTGGTTTTGCACTGGCTGTTCTGGGACCGATGGCCTGATACTTCTATTGCCTTTCTCCTCTTTGTCTAGCAAGGGCATGAGACTGGTAACTTGCAACCTTACAGAGAGGGAGCTGATGGTTACCATAGAGGCCAGATCTGGTAGCAGTTTAAGGTTCTGTCAGTGTCAACTTGCTGAGTTTCTTCCAGGTGTGAGCAAATGAGAAGAAACCAACGGCAGAATCCCAGAGAAGGCATTGATCTGAGAGGCAGGAAAAGAATATAGAATGGGCAGTAGTGGACAGAAAAGAAATGATGGTGGGAAGGAGTTATTCCAACAGTCAGAAAATGAGTGTTTGTGTATCTCCTAGCTGAGTGGCCTTCTCTTTGGTTCCCCCTTGAGGCTATATTTGGTACTGCATCTATCCCTAAAGACCACAACTAATCCCAACAGGAACAGAAATACACACAGATAGATAACCTAGCTCCTCCCTGGTCCTCCCTCTTCTTATTTTCTCCCTCCTCTCAGCTCTTCTTGGAACTCTTCCCCTCAAAAAAAATGAAAAGAGAGTTGGTGAGATGTCTATATCAGTAAAGTGCTAGCAGTACAAGTACCAGGACCTAAGTTCTGTTCCCTGGCACCAACATAAAAAAGTAATATGTGGAGATGTGTTCCTGTAATCCCTGCATGTAAAGATGCTGGGAGCTCCATGGCCAGCCACTCTACCTGAACTGATAAGCTATTATGTCAATAAGAGACTAATATCAAAAAGCAAGGTAGAGCACACAGTTGAAAACACTTGTTATCAACCTCTGGCCTTCACATACATACCCGTGTGCACACATATCACAAACACATAAAAAATAAAATAAGGCACAAATGAAATCAAATTGGCCAGGTGATTTTGAAGAAATAATTATGTTCTTTATTAAGAATAAGATTCAACTTAGTGACCATGTTTTGACTAAAAGCAACAAGCATGATGGGAAGGACAAGAAAGTAGTAGAAATGCTAGCCCTGACAATGCTAGGCCACTGAGGCCTAGAAGAGAGAGACAGGGGAATCATTTTGCCCTGTCCACGCTCAGTTAGGTTTCATTATTTTTTGACAAAAGCAATCTTAACTCATGTGCCAGGATAGTATTTTCTACCCCTTGTCTTTTTATCATCTCAAAATAACCACATGGCTCTGTTCTTATTTGCATATTTTGTAAAGTCCACCCCTGAGCTAGCAAGTCTTTACCCCACATGTATACCAACAACTCAAGTGACATCCTTTGCATAACCGTACTAGATGGGCTCAGATTAATGGCAAGACATTCTCTTCTGATTAACAGTATCTGGTTCTGCTCATACTGGATCACAAGGTTGTTTCCTCACCCTTACTCTTTACAAAAGTTTCCATGATGCAAAGCTGTCTGATCTGCACAGTTTTGTACATAAACTTTGCCACATTAAAATCTCTTTCTTTTAACCAGCACTAAGGGGGCCTTCCTTCCATCTGTGAAGTTCACTTCTGCTGTACTTCTGTGTTAGTGCTTATGACATTGACATACATTGCTGTTAGAAGCCTTCTATCACCAGAATGCCTCCCTGACTCTCAGTCTTGAGACTGATATTACAACTAATATTAATTTCTACAATGCCAGTGAAGATCTCATCATATTTTAATCACGTGCTGTCAGCTACTGTTCTTTTCTAAGTATTTTTATTGGATATTTTCTTTATTTACATTTCAAATGATTTCCCCTTTCCTGGTCTCCCACTCAGAAACCCTCCATCCCATCCCCCCTCCCCCTGGTTCTGTGAGGGTGTTCCTACACCAACTCACCCACTCCTGCCTCCCCACCCTTGATTCCCCTACACTGGGGCATCTACAAAGCCTTCATGAGAACAAGGACCTCCCCTCCCATTGACGTTTGACAAAACTGTCCTCTGCTACATATGCAGCTGAAGCCATGTATACTCTTTGGTTGGTGGCTTAGTTCCTGGAAGCTCTGGGAGGTCTGGTTGGTTGATATTGTTGTTCTTCCTATGAGATTGCAAATGCCTTCAGCTCCTTCAGTTCTTTCTCTAACTCCTCCTCATTTATTGGGGACCTTGCTCTCAGTCCAATGGTTGGTTGTGAGTCTCTACATCTGAATTTGCAAGGCTCTGGCAGGGACTCTAAGGAGACAGCTATATCAGGTTCCTTTCAGCAAGCATTTCTTGGCATCTACAGTAGTGTCAGGTCTTCGTGACTGTATGTGGGATGAATCCATAGGTAGGACAGTCTCTAGATGACCTTTCATTCAGTCTCTGATGTACAAGTTAAACTTCAAAGAATCAAATAACCATATTAAAAATGAGGTATAGAGCTAAACAAAGACTTTTCATCTGAGGAATATCGAATGGTCTAGAAAGCACCTAAAAAAATGTTCAACATCCTTAGTCATCAGGGAAATGCAAACCAAAACAAACCTGAGATTCCACCTCATACCAGTCAGAATGGCTAAGATAAAAAACTCAGGGGACAGCAGATGCTGGCAAGGATGTGGAGAAAAGGAACACTCCTCCATTGCTGGTGGGATTGCAAACTGGTACAACCACTCTGGAAATCAGTCTGCAGTTCTTCAGAAAACTGAACATAGTATTACTGGAGGACCCAGCTATACCACTCCTGGACATATACCCAGAGGATTCCCCAGCATGTAATAAGGACACGTGCTCCACTATGCTCATAGCAGCCTTATTTATAATAGCCAGAACCTGGAAAGAACCCAGATGTCACTCAACCAAGGAATGGATACAGAAAATGTGGTACATTTACACAATGGAGTACTATTCAGCTATTAAAAACAATGAATTCATGAAATTCTTAGGCAAATGGATAGAACTAGAAAGTGTCATCCTGTGTGAGGTAACCCAATCATAAAAGAACACACATGGTGTGTACTCACTGATAAGTGGTATTAGCCCAGAAGCTCAGAATACCCAAGAAACAATTCACATATCAAATGATGCTGTTCTTTTTAATGAACCTTCTTCACTTCTTCAGGTATCAAACTGAGTCAAAAACATATTAGTTACTTGAATATCTATTGACTGATCAAACTGTCTCTCTGTTTTTGTTGGTGGTGGTGTTGGTTGGTTGGGTTTTTAGATACCACCCAATATATCAAGCTTTTGGACATCAGGACTTTAGTCTGTTACCTTGCAATCATCAACTGTTCACAAGAAATTTACATTGACTTATTTGTATTTATTTGTATCAAGAATAAAACGAATTTTACTTCAAGAAATTCTACTCAAGTTAAGGAACATGATTTTCCTATATATGTATATAAATACCTAAGCATAAAATGAAATGCCCATTTATAAATGCATATGTAATACTAAATCAAGTGATGCTAAATAACAGCTTAGCCTGACAAAATTTTCTCATCAAACTGCTGGGTAGGAATTCAGTCCTCTGATTATTTCTGAATCATTCAAATATACTTTCAATTAGTTTTCTACTACAATTCTCTAGAAAGAGATTATTGGCAATTAAAAGCAGGTAGTCATCTGAGAAGAGATGACTCAGCAGGCCAAAAACTGTCTGCTCTAATAGAGCACCTGGGTTCTTTTCCAGCACCTGTATCGCAGCTCACAATGATCTATATCTCTAGTCCCAGAGTATCTGATTCTCTCTTCTAGCTTCCACAGACACTGAATAGATATGGTACACAGACATACATACAGATAAAATACCCATACACAAAGAATAAAATAAAGCAACTGAAAAAGTAAACTAATATAAGAAACCAGCTTGTCAAGGTAGCTCAGCATATAAGGGCATTTTCCCTGCAAGACAGGTAACACTTGAGTTTAATTCCTGAACCCTAATAAAAATAAAAGGAGAAAACCAACTTCACAAAGTTTTCCTGTGACTCATATTCATGTGCCAGGGAGAGAGAGAGAGAGAGGGAGGGAGGGAGGGAGGGAGGGAGGGAGGGAGGGAGAGAAGGAGGGAAGGAGGGAGGAAGGAAGGGAGGGAGGGAGAAAAGGAGAAAGGGAGAGGAGAGAGATCTGAAGCCACTTCTAAAGAAACTGTCAGTTTAATCAGGAAAAAACTGTCAAGACCTCTTAGGTCAGGTACATTCAGACAAACAGATCCTATGACATTATGCACAAAAAGCCTATGACCAACTATACATTGCTAGCACTGATGCAAGGGAGCTAAAGAGGTTGCTCAGTGATTAGAAGCACTGGCTACTCCTGCAGAGGACTTGATTCCAGTTCTCAGCACCTGTAAGGTGACTCACAACTGTATCTCCATTCCTGGGAAATTTGTTGCCCTCTTCTGGCCTTTGTGGGCACTGCATAACATGACACATACATACATACATACATACATACATACATACATGTCAAAACACCCATATACATCAAGTAAAAACACTTTTTAAAAGAGGTAGAATAAGCTTGCAAAACACAATTCATTATTTACAACAAGAGGATGGTTTTAACTCAAGTATTAAAGTTATTATTAAAAGGAGGACATCAATTTTCTTTAATCCAGGTAAAATATGGTAGCCACATAAAACTGTCAAACCCATGCAAGAAGTCATGCAATGCTGAAGACATGGTAAAGATGACTGTAGCACAAAGGACATACAGCGAATACGCCAGACAACTAAAGCAGGTACTTTGAGCAAATCAGAAAGGATGATCTGTAGAAAATATCTTGTGTATTATATGGATGTATCACCTGTCAATTAAAAAGCCTATGGCCTATGGCTTAGGCAGGATATAGGAAGTTGGACATCTGGAGGGAAAGAGATTTCTGTGATAGAGCCAAGCTAAGACAGATCTGCCCGGGAAACCGTGAGGAGACAGATGTACAGTACCTGAGTACAGGCAACCAGCCATGTACATAAAGTAGATTGAAATAGATGAGTTTCCTCGAGTTATAAATTCAGTCAGAGAGGAACCTATCTATGTGGATAAGGTATTTGTACATAAATTTTGAGTCTGAGTCTTATTTCTGAAAGCACAGGGTTGGGAGGAGGAACTGGACATGGGTATATCATCTACAATGATCCTGAAAGGGCTTCTGAGAAGTTTTAGAAGTGATTGGCCTACTGCATGAAGAAAATAATTGTTGTGGTGGTGGTGGTTGTGGTGATGGTAGTAGTAGTAGTAATAGTAGTAGTAGTAGTAGTAGTAGTATAAGAAGAAGAAGAAGAAAAGTAGTAGTAGATGAGAGTAGTAGTAGAGTAGTACAGTAGTAGAGTAGAAGAAGAGTAGTAATAGGGTAGTAGTAGTAAAGTAGTAGAAGAGTAGTAGTAGAGTAGTAGTAGTAGAGTAGTAGTAGAGTAGTAGTAGTAATAGTAGAGTAGTAGAAGAGTAGTAATAGGGTAGTAGTAGTAGGTAGTAGAGTAGTAGAAAAGTAGTAATAGAGTAGTAGTAGTAGTAATAGAGTAGTAGTAGTAGAATAGTAGAAGAGTAGTAATAAAGTAGTAGTAGTAGTAATAGAGTAGTAGTAGTAGTAGAGTAGTAGAAGAGTAGTAGTAGAGTAGTAGTAGTAGGGTAGTGCTAGAGTAGTAGTAGTATAGTACTAGTAGAATAGTAGTAGTAGAGTACTACTAGTAGAGTAGTAGTAGAGTAGTAGAGTAGTAGTAAAGCAGTAGTAGAGTACTAGTAGAGTAGTTGTAGTAGAATAGTAGAGTAGTACTAGAGTAGTAGTAGTAGAGTAGTAGAATAGTAGTAGTAGAGTAATAGTAGTAGAATAGTACTAGAGTAGTAGAGTAGTAGTACAGTAGTATTAGTATAGTAGAAGAGTAGTAGTAGAGTAATAGTAGTAGAGTAGTAGTAAAGTAGTAGAGTAGTAGTAGTAGAGTAGTAGTAAAGCAGAAGTAGAATAGTAGTAGAGTAGTAGTAGTAGAGTAGTAATAGTAGAGTAGTAGAAGAAGAGGGGGAGAGGAGAAGAGGGAAGAGAAAGAAGAGAAGAGGTGGAGAAGGAGGAGGAGAAGAAAAAAGAAGAGAGAGAAAAAGTACATGGATGTTTTATCACAAAAGTCCAAGTTGGACTAGGACTCATATGAAACATCCAAAGAATGATATTATAATTTTAAGCCTAGAACAGATCAAAGCATTGTGTATGTGTGTGTTTGTGTGTGTGTTTGTGTGTGTGTTTGTGCGTGTGTGTGTGTGTGTGTGTGTGTGTGTGTGTTTATCCAGGAATGGGACTGTAGATGCACACATGTAATGCAAGCACTCTGTAGGCTTCAAATATGACAAGGGTACCTGAGAGGCTTGGGTTTCATAATGAGGCCTATACTCTGCCCCCTTCCAGGGCAAGAGAGAGCTTTTGTAACAACTCAAGTTCCTCTTTGAGTCTTTGAGTTCCTAATTACAAAGCATTTTTTTTTTTTAGATTTTGTGATGTTTTCCTTTAATATTTTATTGGATATTTTATGTTAAACTGTAAAACATTTCAAATGTTATCCCTTTTTCTGGATCCCCCTCCCCCTGCTTCTATGAGGATGCACCATCAGCCACCCCCTCCCACTTCCCTGTTCTGATATTCCCCTATACTGGGGCATTGAGTCTTCTCAAGATCAATGGCCTCTCCTCCCTTTGATGTCCAACAAGGCCATCCTGTGCTACATATGCATCTGGAGCCATGGGTCCCTCCATGTGTACTCTTTGGTTGGTGGTTCAGTCCCTGGGACTCCAAAAATCTGTCTCCAAAATGTTAATGCTAAAAGAAGCATGAATCAAAAGGTATTTTTTTTTAAAAAATAGGATTATATGTTCCTAGCATCTAGTTGACAGCAAATTTATGAAAACTGGATTACTCTTTCCCTTTGATGTACCTCCACCCACAAACACCCAGTCCAAAGTACTTTTGCCACAGTTTCTGGACTGTTTGGCCTCTATCTAGGTCATATAGGTCTCTTAGTAGATTTCATAGATTGAATGTATTCCCATAACATGCATATGTTAAAGAATTAACCTTCTGTATTTCAGAATAAGACATTTGGAAATAGGCTAATCATTGACACAATTAGCTAAGATAATACAATATGACTGGTGTCTTTACATGGAAAATTTAGACACTGATACATACATACATACATACATACATACATACATACATACACACATATGTGAGCACATATGAAAGAAAACACAATGTAAACATGAAAGCTGAGTCCAGCATGACATACCTATAAGTCAAAGAAAGTCAAAGATTTTAGTTCAAAGCCCAGAAAGAGATACTCTCTCAGAGCCCTCACAAGAAGCTACTGACCCTGCCCATGATCTGATCCCCCTCACATTTCAGATCTGTCAAGCTGGGGATATTTAAGCTGCCTGGTTTGGAGCTTTGTTACATAAGCCCTAGTTTTTTAGCACACTAGATGAATAAGCAAAACCTCTGATCCATACAGTTTTCAAGTGCTTTCTTTTCCACAGATAGTTTTAACACCACAAATGAATTAGCACTGTGTGAGTTTTCAGTGATTTTTATATAGGTTGCCTTTTGCCATTGACTAGTTCTTATGTATTTACTTCCTTTCCACGGTTAGAAAAATCTGTGTTTACTAATTTCTAAGATGGTATTGATGTAAAGCCATCTGTTCAATGAAAAATATTCCTACATATATGAGATAATCAGCAAACATGGTTCCAATTAATGACTTCTTAAATTACAGTTTACATGTTGACTTGGATGATGCCCATATACTGTCAAAATAACTGATTTGGATGTGAATGTTTCAAACAACTCTGTTTTGTTCATATGATGATAATTAGTGTGGTTTATTATTGTTCTATTAGCTGATTGACTGGGTTGACCACTGAATTTTGGCATCATAAAGCATAGATTAGATTCCGTTATGATTATCAGGAGAGTAAGCCAGAGAAATAAAAAGGTCTTTCTTTCTTTAAGCTCTCATGGCTTATCAATAATAAAATATTATAGTGCCAGAAATGTTCCATTTAGGAAGTGTCACTTCATAATATTAGTTAATAGTCTTTCCTTAGGGATTTTGGCAACACCTTATTTTACCTTTATTATTCTATTGGGAGGTTCATTACTGTAGCTTAGGTAATGCTGTTTTAAAGAGATCAAAGTGTTACTATTTCAGGTGAAGCACACTAAATACTTCCTATGGAACTGGAAAGAAGTAGGTGAGGACAAGCAAAAATAGGGGAAGGAGAATGATCTTACTCTCTACTTTTTCCCATTTTCTAATTTTCTTTACCAGATATTACTCAACATGGTGGTAACTGAACAGAGAGATTTAGGGTAAAAAATAGATGGAAGAAGGTGAAGAGGATAATTTTCACTGGAGAAAAGGGAGGATGTGAATTTGGTGTGTCCATTAGCTGTCACTATAATGAAATACCAGAAGTTCTTAAGTTAAAAGAAAAAACTTATCTGGGCTCACCACTTAGGAGGTTCTAGTCCAATTTTGGTCAGTTCTACTGCTTTGTGGCCTACAGTAGGCATACTAGATAGCAACAACATGCAGCTCAGAGCAGAGCATCCTGCTCACCTCACGACCAAGTAAGCAAAAGATAGTAAGGAAGAGGATAGAGTGCCTTAATCCACCTTAAGAACATGTCCCGTGGTGCCCTAAGGATTTTCTCACTAGGCCTGACTTCTTGCAGATACACCATCGTCTGTAACTCCATGTTGAGAACCAAATATTTTTCTTTGTAATTTTATGTTTTATGAGTCTCCCAGAGGGGTGCACCATTCCTAGAGGTACTGCAATACCAGGTCGAAAAGTGGAATGGACAGAGCATTTGTGTTCATGGGTATTTTGACTCCATGTATGTCTGAGCACTACTGGTGTGACTAGCTTCACAAAGAAGCCAGAAACGGCTATGGTGGTTTGAATAAGAATGTCCCCCATAGGAAGAACAGCAATATCAATGAACCAGATCCCCCAGAACTCCCAGGGACTAAACCACCAACCAAAGAGTACACATGGAGTGACCCATGGCTCCAGCCAATTATGTAGCAGAGGATGGCCTTGTCAGACATCAGTGAGAGGAGAGGCCCTTGGTCCTCTGAAGGCTTGATGCCCTAGTGTAGGGGAATGTCAGGTCAGGGAGGTGGAAGGGGGAGCATCCTCATAGAAGCAGGGGGAGGGGGAGGAGAGGGGGGTCTAGAGGGGAAAATGGGACAGCAGATGACATGTGGAATATAGATACATAAAATATCCAATAAAAATAGAATGTACCTTATAGGTTCACATATTTAAATGTTTAAGTTATCAAGGAACTGCACTTTTTCAGAAGGATTGGGAGATGTGGCCTTGTTAGAGGAAGTATGTTACCAGCAGTGGGCTTTGTGCTTTCCAAAATCCATACTAGGCTCAGTTTTCTCTTTTCCTGCTACCTGCTGATTAGGATGCAGCACTCAGCTACTGCTCCGGTGCCATTACCTCTGCTATATTGATAATGGACTAAACCTCTGAAACTGTAAGCCTGTCCCTAACTAAATACTTTCTTTCATGAGAGTTGCCTTAGTCATGATGTCTCTTCACAGCAATAGAACAGTTGGTAACATAGAGGGCATCTGATCCTCCTGAAGCTGGACTTACAGATGGTTGTGAGTCATGATGTAGGTGCTGGGGATCAAACTCAGGTCCTATGGAAAACC
Organism: Apodemus sylvaticus; assembly: GCF_947179515.1. Taxonomy (NCBI): domain Eukaryota; kingdom Metazoa; phylum Chordata; class Mammalia; order Rodentia; family Muridae; genus Apodemus; species Apodemus sylvaticus. The sequence continues at coordinate 36,120,580 of NC_067495.1, forward strand.
AGTCAGTACTTTTAAATACTAAGTCATCCCTCCAGCCCCAAGACCAAATCTTTAATACATAGATCTTTCAAGGGCATTCATCATCCAAAATACAGCATTGGTCAGGCTTCAAACTGAATCCAAATCAGACCTACTGTTGTTACACAAGCACTGGATATGGGGCTGTCATAAGTAATGGCTTTAGCTTTCTCACATATTTCTCTGATTCTTTCATTTTATTCTGGCCATTTTCCCCTTCTTGGTGTAAAATGAGAAATTATCACCATGATCTTGACATTCCTCGCTGATGCCCTGTGCCCAAAAGAATCTTTCTAAATTGGAGGTTTGGTAGGTTTGTGCTTCCACAGCCTGATGTGGACATAGCAACCTGAAATTCAGGATTCCTAGACAGTGATCTTCATATATTTACATAAGTAATAGATTGGGAAAAATTTAAAGTAGTTTCTAGACAATCTCATTTATGAGATTTTTGAGTAATATTTTTAAGATATTAAAAACACATTTTCATCACTGAAGAGAATGTAAGAAAAGAAAGAAAGAAAGAAAGAAAGAAAGAAAGAAAGAAAGAAAGAAAGAAAGAAAGAAAGAAAGAAAGAAAGAAAGAAAGAAAGAAAGAAGGAAATCAAGAATCAAGACTGGCCAGGCGGTGGTGGCACACGCCTGTAATCCCAGCACTCTGGGAGGCAGAGGCAGGTGGATTTCTGAGTTCGAGGCCAGCCTGGTCTACTGAGTGAGTTCCAGGACAGCCAGGGCTATACAGAGAAACCCTGTCTCAGAAAAAAACCAAATACAAAAAAAAAAAAAAAAAAAAAAAAAAAAGAATCAAGACTGTTAGCTAAGCATGGTGCTCATGCTCATACCTGAACTCTCTCAGTACTTGGAAGGCTGAAGTATGCTGGTTTCTCCTATGATTTCTAGGCCAGCCTCAGCTATATAGCAACCGTTCATCTTGGAGGAAAAAACTAAAGAAGCAAACAACAGTAGACCTGGTGCAATATTCCTGTAATCCCAGCACTAATGAAGTTAAGGGAAGATGACCATGACATCTCAGGTTGCACCATTAGTTGAAGGACATCCTGGGCTACCTAGCATGAGTCTTTTTTATTTAAAACTTCCATTAAAAGCAAACCATAAGCATTGTTGGTGGGAATGTAAAATGGTCCAAGTCCTTAAAACCATTTTTAAAGTTAAGCTTGGAGTTACTATATGACTCCAAAATTAAAATGAAACCTGATATCTGCTAAAAACTGGTATGAAAATAGTAAAAGTTGGACTCTATAACAAGAATAAAAGTACTTCATTAATATGGCTTATTTTTACAAAGCCCCAAACAGGTCTCAATGAAACTGCTCACACCGTAAAATGTTGCTTTTATTTTCATCAATTTGATTTCTGGGTAAATTAAAGTGTGTGTGTGTGTGTGTGTGTGTGTGTGTGTGTGTGTGTGTGTGTGTGTTTCCCAACAGAAATAAAAACTGCCACTGAGGTATGTAGCTTTTTCAGTTTTGAATAGACAATGTCTTAAAATGAAGTTGCCTCACCCAGGCAAGTAGGTATAAAATTTAATGAAATTCCTTTCGTAGAAAGGGCATTTATTAATCCATTCAACACATAATAGATTTGACCTGATGAATGGTAGCAGCACGATCCATCAAGCCACTAGCCCTTCTGGCTAGCTTTCATACCCACACCATTCCATTCAAATCCCATGTGTCATAGGTTGACACAGCAAGTCTTGTATCCTTTTTTTGTTTGTTTGTTTTGGTTTTGGTTTTGGTTTTGGTTTTGGTTTTTGGTTTTTTCAAGATAGGGTTTCTCTGTGTAGCCCTGGCTGTCCTGGAACTCACTTTGTAGAGCAGGGTGACCTCAAACTCAGAAATCCACCTGCCTCTACCTCCCAAGTGCTGGGATTAAAGGCATGCACCACCACCACCACCGCCCCGCTCGGCTAAGTCTTATATCCTTATCCTGAGAAGAAACTCTAGAAAAATGTTGTAAGAATAAACTAGTACCTCTGAAGTTGAGTATTATGTGGCATACATGTCTGAAATAATAATGTGTCTTCAGAAATTGCAATGCATTGTTTTACTTTCATTTTGTAATCATCTAAGTCCATGTACCTAAAAACATGTATTTACCCTTTCTCTCCATCCCACTGTTCTCTACCTGTCTATAATTCAAATCTCTTCTTGTCATAATTATTTTGTTTTCTGTATCAGTTTACTGAAATGTAACTCACATTTTATTAACTTCACTAGTGTTGACAACATGCTAACCTTTGAAACTCTATTTTGATGTCATCTCCTATTTTTGGTTGAGTATCCCCAAGATAGGTCCCAATATAGAGATGAAGATGCAGGTGGGTTTTTCTTCTTTCTATTCTTTTTTCTTTGAGATATAGTATAGTTTGCAGAAAAGAGAATGATAACAGAAAAGCCAATAAATGGATGATGTGATAAACATTAGTGTCTTAATGATGTGGAAAACTAGAGAGATTCACTCCATGGAGAAATCTTTGAAGACATATAGGAAATGCATCTTTAGGTTGTTACATAGAGAGGTGAGGAATACTGGGTGTTCATCTGACTTTCCCCATCTTTCATTGAGATTTAGTCCTAGGGATGATAGGTCTCTGGCAGTTCCTACATGTGAGAGAGGTAGGAATCCATTAGCATATTTGAGTTATTTCAAGTGAAGTTCCCATGGTAGTCCAACAAAATAATTGTGGAAATTAGAAAGCGTCCATTCACACCCTCATAAAAGTTTTCTCAAGCCCCATCTCTTGTTTCTCAGGTAAGATTAAAAGAACACTCTCATGAACTCCATAGCACACTGAAGTCAAACTTTCTATTCCCAAAATGTGTCTTGTTTTACTTGACTTCACTTCAGTAGTGAATGGACAACTCGAGGGCAAGGTCCTTTCATCTCTTACTTTTTTTCATATTTAATAAACTAACTTCTCAGATCCACAAATACAATTATCAATATAATATCAAAATTCTAACATATTGTCTTATAACAACTAAAAGAGCCAAATATGTGAGAAGGCCAGTACTCAGGCTACTCTATGTACTGCAGATTGGTACACTAGAGGGTGTGAATATAATGACATACATCTGAGGATAAACCGTTCAATTTATGGGAGGACAAAATGTTTCACATCTAGAATAATCCCCTTCACAATGTTCAGAGGACTCCTGAAGATAGAAACAAAGTAGAATTGGAGTGCGAAGTCTTGTTCTTTGTCTGAAATAGGAACTTTTCATCTATTTTCTTTCTTCCCCAACTTCACCACTCCTTGTGGCTGCCTCCTAATTTAACTTTTCTACAATTATACTTGTAATATGCAAATCAGATTTTACCATTAATTAATTCACTGCTACAAGGCCACTCACTATAAGAAAGTGAACAGGATGCTTTATAACTTTTGCATTTTTTTAAGTTAAAGCAAAAAGTAACACAGTTCTGATAACAGAAGGGATGAAGTGCTTTTTTCTTAGACTGTGCTCTAGAGTACAATTTTTGAAAGGATTAAATATATAAACATCAAAGAAAGACTGCCTTAAAGCTAAGAATTGTATTAGAAAACCCCATGCTTTTTTATGCCCCTTATGTTCAAATGTAAGACAATGGATTTGGTGATTGGAATGATCTCTGTTTACTTTGTGCAACAAAGCAAATGGAAACAATTAAAACATAACATTTGCCTAGCAATATAGTGACTACCAGTGAACCACCAAGAAAAGGAAGCACTTCAACATGCATAAGGTCATAGCCTATTTCTTTGCTTTTCTGTTATGTATTTTAGAACTACTTGACAGTTTTCCATCTTGCCATAGTAATGGATTTCTCTTAGAATACAGACAAGTACTGCACAAGTTTTACCATCTGCAAACAGTTTAGGTTTCACAACAATATTTTTGTTGGCCCACAGATCTCCTCTATGAAATAGCAACATCACAAATGAATCCAAACACTGTAAAAATTAATGGAAAGGTCATAATATGGCCACACAACAATGGTATTCTGATTACTAAATACAGAAATCACATTAAATTCTTCATAATATTTATAGCACATGATGTTATCTGACTACAGAGTTTTTGACACATTATGACAGCCAATCAAGGCATCTTAGAAAAGAAGTCAAGAATTATCATTACAAAAACCAAAATTACTAAACAGAGAAAGATACATGAATTTTAATATCAATATCGTCCTTGGTTCTATTACATTTCTGTATTACCCTGGACAAAATAGTTAATCTTTTCAATCCTCAATTTCCTCCTTAAAACACATTTAAAACTTAATAATCCATAGAATGCTTTTGAAAATTATATAGGCTAAGAAGATACTTGAAAGCATATAGGGCTAAACTTGGTTCATAAAATATCCCTTTGGCCCATTTCTATTGCTCTCATATATTTTCAGCACAATTATCTACAAAACTCAAAAGGAGATTAGTTGGTTCAAGAGTTCCTCTTTAAATATTTTTTCTAAGCCAAATGCAGCCCCAAAGCATAAAGTATAAGGCATAATTTATAATAAGGTATAGGATTTGTGGGGTATTATTTTAAATTCATTTCCAATTTAATTGACCTACCTTACAAAAGATGATCAACTCCTGAATTCTAGTAGTTTACAGAATATCTTCAAAACTAAAGATTTTCTGAAAGCACCGTGGAAGTGATGGAAACTGACAGAGGTAGAGGGTAGTCAGACCTGTCCTTGTTTCTGAAAGTGAGGTGTTCCTCACTTAGATTTAATGAAAGGAAACAAGATTGACTTAATAAAAAGTCTGAATTGAATTTTATCTGTTACTAAGAAAGGTTGGGGAATGCAATATGGGGTGGAGTTTGACACCCAGAGTAGGGCTTCCCTTCCTCAAAAGGCTAAGATGGAATCAGGGGAGAACTTGAATGAGGGAGTACTTAGAGGAGAGGAAGGGAAGATATTAGGTTGTAAAGGAAATAAATAAATAAATTTAATGAAAAGAAAGTGATGTTATTCAGGTACCCCCAAAATAATAATTTAGCCAAGCTCAAAATTTTAGAACTATTCCAAAAAATGAGAACAGAGGAGACATCAAATAGGTCAATCCAATGACCTAAAGGCTTCCAAAAGTGGATGTGCACTAAAATTCAATTTCCTGCCCACTTAAGTGAGTTCAAGATTAGTTTTGAAATGAATGTACACTTTTCTACTTTCAATATGCTTAGTGATTCAAACTGTTATTTGTGAAATATGTCTACATCATTGTCCCATTCACCCTAGTTTAATGGGAAGATACTCATTGATTACTTGCAACATTTATTTGCATATTAAAATATGCCCATCTAGTTTAAAGGGGTTTGTTAAAATGAACACACTTATCCATGTTGTTTATAGCCCAAATTTCTTATGAAGATCAACATATGTTTTAAACATGTGAAGACAGAATTGTTAAATTCTTCTTTTTAAAGTTCAATTATTACCGGATCAATTGAAGAAACTTGAGAAATCATTTGTCTAAATGTGTCAATATGCTCAAATAACACAGCCAATTCATAGAGTTTACTTTAGTATGTATTTACTTAAGCCTTCTCTGTGACAAGCCCTGCCACTGAGGTTATGAATGTAGGATTTTAAAGTTCAAGGTAAGATCATGGGCTATTAGGAAATTAAAATTATGTTAAGAGAAGAGAAATGTTATATTAAAAATTATATTGCATTAAATACGCAAGGAACTCAAAACAATAAACAAGATGCTAACTCTGGCCTAAGGGTATTCTAATGCCAGAAACAAAGCAAATATTATATATGCCTCTGTGTGTGTAATTGTATTGGGCTATACTTCAGTCCCTCCTATGCCTCTTTTGAGCCCATACACACTAGTAGCATGGAACTTCTTCTCTGTCATTATTTTACAGTAATTTATATTTTAATTATTTATACTCATTCAACCTAATTAGACTACAAATTTGCCAAGAGAAAAGAAGTTCTGTCTGTTCTCCTAATTGCCAACCATAGTACTGCCTTTCTTACTGACATAATTTGCATAAAATTATTCAAGAGTTAAACTATTTGATCTTGGTGTGGTGCTCTTAGAAGGCTTATTAGATATATGAGCCTGCATATTAGGAAAACCTTGAAGAAATGAAGGAGTTTGAAATGTGGGGATCATGTAAAGCTACACATTCTATTAAGAGATAAAAACTAAAGAAATATAGCCTAGCCATCTGAAACTGCTAATAGCATTTTAAGCACAGATACACAAATGATGTGTAACAAAATATTCTTTTTTCTTTAATTTTTATTGGTTATTTTATTTATTTACATTTCAAATGTTATCCCTCTTCCCAGTTTCCCCTCCATAAACCCCTATCCCATCCCATCTCCCTGCTTCTATGAGGGCGCTCCCCTACCTACCCACTCACACCTGCTGCACTGCTCTAGGATTCCCCTATGCTGGGTCATGGAGTCTTCACCAGATCAAGGGCCTCCTGTCCCATTGATGCCAGATAAGGCCATCCTCTGCTACATTATGCAGCTAGAGCCATGGGTTCCCCCATGTGTACTCTTTGGTTGGTAGTTTAGTCCCTGGGAGCTCCAGAGTGGGTGTCTCTTTGGTTAATATTGTTGTTCTTCTTATGGGGTTGCAAAACCCTTCAGCTCCTTCAGTCCTTCCCCTAACTCCTCCAGGAAATCCAGGACACAAAATATTATCAATGAATCAATACATGAAGGAGCTTCCCTCTCAAGTCAGAGTATTTTATCGAGTGTTTATCGAAGAAAATTATATTGTATAAAATTTTCCTTATGCCATAATGGATCACTCCAAAGAACTCATGATGACACTGAGAATCATCTGCTAAGTTGGCAGTACATCTTTAAAACCTAGATATTTAATCACTAAATGTTTGCACAATAATCACATACAGATACAAATAAGTCTCTTCTGCTATACCCTTGGATCAATGTAGACCCAAAACTGGACAATGGGCAGAGCAAAAGACTTTGGAGTTCTCAGTCCTAAATGGGATGTCTCTTTCAAATGCCTTCTCTAAGGATTTGGGGATCTATGTGAAATAGGAAGCAGTAAGGTTGTAAAAGCCAGCTTCTGGCTATTATAAATAAGGCAGCTGTGAACATAGTAGAGCATGTATCCTTATTACATGCTGGGGAATCCTCTGGGTACATGCCCAGGAGTGGTATAATTGCGTCTGCAGGTAGAACTATGTCTAATTTTCTGAGGAATCACCAATCTGATTTCCAGAGTGTCTTTACCAGCTTGCACTCCCACCAGCAATGGAGAAGTGTTCCTCTTTCCCCACATCCTCTCCAGCATCTGCTGTCCCCTGATTTTTTTTATCTTAGCCATTCTGACAGGTGTAAAGTGGACTCTCATTGTTGTTTTGATTTGCATTTCCCTGATAAATAAGGATGCTGAACATTTCTTTAGGTGCTTTAGAGCCATTTGAGTTTTCTCAGTTGAGAATTCCCTGTTTAGCTCTGTACCCCATTTTTAATAGGGCTATTTGACTCTCTAGAGACTAACTTCTTGAGTTCTTTATGTACATTGGATATTAGTCCTCTATCAGATGAACCCAGATGTCCCTCAACAGAGGAATGGATACAGAAACTTGTATATATACACAATGGAGTACTATTCTGCGATTAAAAATGAATTCATGAAATTCTTAGGCAAATAAATGGAACTAAAAAATGTCATCCCAAGCAAGGTAACCCAATCATAAAAGAACACATATTGTATGCACTGACTAATAAGCAGATGTTAACCCAAAAGCTCAAAATAAACAAGTTACAATTCACCTAGCACAGGAAGCTCAAGAAGAAGGAGGACTTATGTGAGGGTGCTATGGTTCCTCTGAGAAAGGGAACAAAATACTTACAGGAGCAATAAGGGAGACAATTTGTGGAGCAGAGACTGAAGTAAAGGCCACCCAGAGACTGCCCTACCTGGGGATTCATCCTATAAACAGTCACCAAACCCCGACACTACAACAAGAAGTACATACCAAAAGGAGTATGCCATCGTTGCCTCCCGAGGGCTCCTGCCAGAGCCTTACAAAGACAGAAGCAGTAGCTAGCAACCAACTATTGGACTGGGAGTGGGGTCCCCAATGGAGGATCTGGAGGGTGGTCTGGAGGAGCTGAAGGGGTTTATAGCCCCATGGGAAGAACAATGATTTCAGCCACCCAGACACCCCAGGACTCCCAGGGACCAAACCATCAACCAAGGGGCACACATGGTTCCAGCCAAAATTGTGACAGAGGAATGCCTTGTTGGGCATCAGTTGGAGAAGAGGTCCTTGGTCAGGTAAAGGCTCAACAGATCCTTTGTTGGTGGGGGAGATGGGAGTGTGTCCGATGGAGTGGCATATACATGGAGGAGGCAGGGGGTAGGAGGAGGGGTTGGGGGGTCTTTGGGGAGGGGGGGGAAATTGGGAAAGGTTTCATCATTGGCACAGAAAATTTGGCAGCATGTACATGGCCTGTACAGGTTCAAGTCCAATGACCCAATAATAAGTTGGAAGTAGACATGTTATCATCCCTAACCAAGGAGTTATCTCAAATTGACAACCTCTTGCAAAGGAAATATAAGTTTTCTTCAAAGTTGTCTTGTTGGGTTTATTAACCACACTTAAGGGCAGACCCCATGCCCAGCAGTATATGGCCAACACAAAATGTAGTCAATGGTATTTTTGGAGATTCTTTGTCTCTTATCCTTCTTTTAGACTTTTTTTTTTTCCGTATTTGTCTTCTACTTGTATATTATGAGTTCTCATTTTGGGCTTTGATGGGTTTTGCTTGAGTGAATGTTTGTGTATGTGTTTATTTTGCTTTTTCTTTGTTTTTGCATCATTGTTTTTGCTGTTGTTGTTTGCCTCTTTTCCAAAGAGAAAGGGAAGTGTATATATATGTATATATATATATATATATATATATATATATATATATAGAGAGAGAGAGAGAGAGAGAGAGAGAGAGAGAGAAAGAAAGAGAGAAGTGTGTAAAAATAGGAGTGGATCTATAAGGAGATGGGGGAAGGAAAATCATCAGAAGATATTCATGAAAAATATTTTCAGGTAAAATATATAATAATACATTTAATACATTATATATTTATATATTAAAAACAAAAACAAAATAGAATTTCTGAAGTTCTGTCTTACTAATGATGATGTGATCTAAGAATATTAAAACTAAATAAATATAAACATAATAAACATAACTAAATAAATATAAACATAATAAACATAACTAAATAAAAATAAACATAATAAAAACTAAAAATAAAAATATATTTTCAGGTAAAATGTATAATAATACATTTAATACATTATATATTTATATATTAAAAACAAAATAGAATTTCTGAAGTTCTGTCTTACTAATGATGATGTGATCTAAGAATACCTGTGGAAATATGAACCATGGATATTATTAAACCCTTCTGTCTTTTTCCTATGCATAGATAACCATGGTATAGTTTAAATTACAAATTATGATCAATAAAAAGTGAAAATAATGAATGATGAACTAGAACAATTACAACAATATGTCATGATAAAAACTTACACAAATATGGTTTAAAATGTGTGTATTCATTTTAAATAGACATTAGAGTTTCCATTCCCCCATTCTCCTTTCATCCAAAAATTTAAACTGACCTTAGAAGTTGTGCTCTTTAGTTTTATGTCAACTTTACACAATTAATTTTAGAAGAGGGAACCTCAACTGAGAAAATATCCCCCATATAGATTGGCTGATAGGCAAGCATATGTCTATGGTGCATTTCCTTGACTGATGACTAATGTGGAAGGGCCTAGCTTACTGTGGGTGTTACTACCTCTGGGCTCATTGTTCTAAGTGCTATAAATAGCAGGCTGTATAAGGCATGAGGAGTAAGCAGCTCTCATCCATGGCTTCTATATCAGCTCCTGCATCCATGTCCCTTACCTGCTTGAGTTGTCCCTCCCTACTTCCTTTGATGATAGACTGTGATGTGGAACCATAAGTGAAATAAACCATTTCCTCCTCAAGTTGCTGTTGGTCATTGTAATGGCTAATCTCCGTTCTCAACTTGGTTAATATCTATAGCTAACTAAAACCCAAATATCTGGGCCTAACTGTGAGAAGAGAAAAGAAAAGAATAGGAGGGAAAGGAAGGGAGGGGAAATGAAAGGAAAGGAAGGACAGAAAGACAGATGAAAAGAAAGACACAGACACTTATTAGGAACATTCTACTTACAATGCAGTGGTGGATATTTGATCTTAAAAATAAATAGAAGAGCAGTCAGAGATTATACATAATACATGATCTTCAGATCTTCAGTTCAGTGTTATTTATAATAGAATTGTTTTAAACTCATCTGATAAAGTTTAGCTACATGAAGGAATTCTATAGTGTTATTCAGATTTTTTTTAGCAATATTAATTGATGTGAGAAAATGTTCATGCTTTTAATAGAAAAATAGTGACTCATACTTGCTAGCCTTAATGTTTAAAAGGAATATATAAACAATATGCATATATTTCAATGCCAAACACCACCAGGACTACACTACTACAGGCTGCATTTTATTATGGAAATTTAAGGGACAGTTCAATAAGTGATTATTAAATTGAAAAATAGATGTGTATTATATGGCTTGACAGTTTAGGTCAGTCACCATGCGGGAATAGTTTTTTGAGTGGGCATTTTAATTAGCCTTTATCTGGAGGGGGGTTAGGATAATAGTTTAGCTGATTTGTTTTTGAAAGACCACAATAGTCAACTTGATTAGCTAGAATAATGTTTTTTTGGCCACTTGTTGTGGGCTAGACAAGATCCATGTTTTGTCTGTGTTCAGACATGATTATGGAGTTGTCCTCATTTGGTCTTAATCCATTACAGTTACACAATGCTCTTATTTGACATTTGTGTTTTGGGAAATGGTTTATGTTTACAAAGAGAACACGGAAGCTTAGATGAAAGTACCAGGCCAACTCCTAGCACTGTCAAGGCTAGCTGACAACACTAGGGCAGTTCCTGGAATCAGAGACTGATTTTCTTACCCCTCTCTCACACACACCCACACAAAAGACTTTAATTATAATTGTTATCATTTCTTGGGAGTTTGTGAGATTTTAAGTACTATTTTAAATGCTTTATATACTTCTAAACTATTTAAATTATTGCAGGAACTCCATGGAACCTATTCTAGTATTATTCCCATTTCCCAGAAAGAGAACTGAAATAAAAGGATAAGTTTACTCACCTGATAATTGGCCAGTAATAGGGAGTGGAGCAGGGTTCAGCTCCATAGCTATAAATGCTAAGACTTACTTCACTATTGTTATATATCTGTGCAAGTAATTTTTAACAGAGGTCACCTTTCAAAGGTAGTGGCATAAAGGTGTCTTCCTTCTTTTCTTATTTTCTAAATTGTACATTAATGTGCATTAATACTTAACCAGACAAAAATAATTATCTATGAATGGACTGATGGAAGCTCTGTTCCCAGGGTTATTGTCCCAAGTGCAAACCAAAATCTTTAGAAAAGGCAATACTTCCCTAGAAGTCTAAATGTATATAGTATACATCACACACACATAACACACACACACACACACACACACATAACACACACACACACCACAGAGAGAAAGGTACACTTTTTTCCTCTCCTGCTTCTCTCCCTTCCTCTTTCCCTTTTGCATCTCTTTTACCTTGATTTAAACAACACTAACTGTATTGTATATAATAAAAGATTGCTGAAGATTCCATATTAGGTTCAAAGCAGGCAAGGTAGAAGTTCCCCTGGGGCTATAAAAGGCTAAGAGTTGGAAGAATGAGAAGGCAATGTCTTAGTCTCAAAGAAACTGATCTATCCTACCCAAGACAAGTGGGCAATGCAGTGTCTCCTGCTCTAATATTCAGCCTAGGCACTGCAGAGAGAGCACTGGTTCTTTAGTCTGCATAAAGGCTGACATTAAAACAAACAAACAAACAAACCAAAGACCAATGGGATGAGAGCTAAGCAAGGTTCTGAGGGAACTATTTGGAAAGACAAAGATTTCAATATGAAAAGAGCTTCTCTCAAATGTTAAAGCTTCTCAAGTAACCCTGTGTGTTGATTTCTGTTCTCTTACTTTTGTCCCAGCGGTATATGGCATCACAGTATATGAAACGAAGACAGATGTTAGGTCTCATGACAGGTACCCACCCACCACCGGGGATTAACTTAACGGAAATGAGCTGGATTCCTAATATTCCTGCTGCCACCCCCACCTAGTGCGCCCTTCTCTCTTTTTCACAGGACTAAGAACTACTCAGGGGAGCTACCCTGCCTTTTAGCACCTCAGCAGTGTGAGGGGGCGGGGTGGGGGTTCCCAACATCCATGCCCTTGCAGGAACTCGTGCCACCTCAGTGCTTGCAGGGGCACAAGTCAATGAGGCTTTTCGCTCCGCGATCATCGTGAATCAGCAAAGCGCTGCAGAGCAGCAGCATCTCAGCCAGCTGAAATTAAGATGCTGGGGGAAGGGCACAAATGGAATGTGGCAGGGGAATTTCTAGCCGGCTCCGTAAATCCTTCCTAAGAAGGGCAATATAGAGTGAACGGAGAATGTTGGCTGGAAGCTTTGGGGCTTGGGTGTCCCGAGGTGCCTTAGGAAAGAGAGCTGGGTGGCAAAAAAAAGCAGGGACAGGCAGAAAGAAAATCAGCAAGAGACAGGTGGAAGGACCTAGGAAGCAATCTCCGGCTGAACTGGACAAGTGTGTCCCCAGGGTGGACAGATCAGCAGTTGTAGGCATTGCTGAGAGAACATAGATGTGACATAGGGAAAGGAACGAGAGAGAGAAAGATTTCAAGGTCCATGACTTTTTGTCTCCAACGTGCAAGTTCTCAAGTTCAGTTTGAGAAGTAGAGGATGTTGGGGAGTCCAGGAGGACAGGAATTTTAGGAAAATGCCTCTTTTCAATCGTTTTTTCCCACTCCCGCTGAGCTCTCTTACACGTGTCTGACTCCAACTCTCTATCTCTGGTTCAGCCTGAATCTCTCCCTATCTCCCTCCTCCTCCTTCTCCTCCTCCTCTTCCCCCCTCCCCACTATTCCCTCTTCTTTTTGATTAATATGCATGTCCATGCTCAGTTGTGTGGCATACTCAAGGGACCGCTCCTCCTGCCACAGCCACTTCCCATTTGACCCTTGGTACTTAGAGGTCGAGCCGACCGATCAGAGGTGTGGGGTGGACTGATTAAGCTGTTGGGGCTGTGAACCTGAGGACCCTTCTTTGGGCTCTGGCTCCCACCCCCAACCTGGCGGGACAGGGAGCGTCAGTGACCCAGACTCTGTGCATCCCACTCTGTCTGCATTCGAATGGATGGACCCCGGGGCTCAGAGCGCGCAAAGAAATGCGCTAAATTGTACCTGTGCGTGGCCGTTCCCGCCGCCGCCGCAGGTCTGTCCCAGGCTGAAGCCAGCGTCCGCCTTCTCGGGAAATCTCCCGAGGGGAAGTGCGAGGGGAAACACAGTGGCTGCCTGCTAGCTATGGCTGGCGCACACACGCACAAGCCCAACTTTGCCAAGCCTTCAGAGCCCCTCTGGCTCCCCCGCGCCCCCTGCGGCTCGACATACTCAGAGACCAGTACATCTCTTGTTCTGATATAAGGGTCCCCCTACTCGCACACTGTCGCGCGTGAAGGAGGAGCAGGTGGAGTGAGAGAAGGGGGTTAAGTACTGACTCCCGGACCAGCCTTTCCCAGTCTACACTCGCAGGGGGGCCCGCATCAGCTCCGCTGCACCAGATCCCCCAGACCTGCCAATGACGACAGAGAGAGGAGGAGGAGGAGGAGAAGGAGGAGGAGGAAAAAGACAGGGTGGAGAAAGAGGAGCCTGGAGAGAGACAGTTGCATGGACTCACCGAGTGTCATTATCAGCACTTTTATTATTGGGGGACATGGTGGCTAGAGCGGTGGAGGGATTGCACAACTGCCCAGTTCAATCCACTCTGGAGCGACCCTAAAATTAGGACCCGGAAGAAAGATTGTCCTAGGACATATTTGGGATGGACAGGCTCCATATGCACACAGGTCCCCTGTAGTGCCCCTTGAGCTGCAGTGTTGGGGAGGTCTTTAATGGCTCTTACTTGGGAGGAGGCGTGATTTCCATGCTCGAGCGTCTTGGTTCCCCACCCCCTCAGCAGTAGCCAGTGCGCGCCACCACCTGAGCCTGGCAAGAGCTGGGGCGCACGCAGTCCTCAGCCTGCTTCTTTCCGCGTCTGAAGAGACTTGGCTCAAAGCGGGTCTGCCCGACACCCCCAACCTAACCCCTAACGGGAGAACTCTTCTACTTTATTTGTTTGAAAAATCCGGGCCATCCCTTTATTTATCTGAGTCTCCCCAGAGGAGGCCAGGGGAAGGGGAAGGGGGAGAGCCCGTTTGGCCCGCCGAGCTGAGGGAGGGGGAGTATGCTGAGAGGAGGGGACTGGGTGTAGCCTGGAATTCTCTGTCCTCGTGTTCCAGGCTGGCGCGCAGAGTCTACTGGCGCTAGCGCCACCACCACCACCGCTCCCCGCGCCATCCCGTCGTTGGCTTTGGGGATCCGGTGAGTGGGGTCATGACGCGCCGCGGGGGCCGCTCCCAGCCCCGCCCGCGCTGAGCGGGAACGCGGCAGTGTCGCGTGTCGCCCCCCGGGCCGGGAGGCGGCGGGGGGTGGGGAGGTCGCCCCGGTTAGGGCGGGGTGGGGGCGGCGCGGAGGCCGCCAAGCTGGGGGGCTCTCCGGGCAGGCGCGGCAGCGGGCAGGAGGGCGTGTCTCCAGCCGGAGGGGTCCCTCCCGAGGCGCGGCGCGGGACTCCCCGATGGTGGTGCCGCCGCTCCTGGAGAGCTCAGGGTCTTGCCGCCGCCGTCGCCGCCGCTGCGGGCGCCACCACCACCACCACCACCACCACCACCACCACCACCGCCGCCGCCGCCGCCGCCACCGTCGCCCGAGCCCGCGCCGAGCGTGCGCCTCGCCCTCCTCCCGCGCCCGCTCTGCTCTAGGATGCTGCGGCAGGTTCTGCACAGGGGCTTGAGGACGTGTTTCTCCCGGCTTGGCCACTTCATTGCCAGTCACCCGGTCTTCTTTGCTTCGGCGCCGGTGCTCATCTCCATCCTGCTCGGCGCCAGCTTTAGCCGCTACCAGGTCGAAGAGAGCGTGGAGCACCTGCTGGCGCCCCAGCACAGCCTAGCCAAGATCGAGCGCAACCTAGTCAACAGCCTCTTCCCGGTCAACCGCTCCAAGCACCGGCTCTACTCGGACCTGCAGACCCCTGGGCGCTACGGCCGGGTCATTGTCACCTCCTACCAGAAAGCCAACATGCTAGACCAGCATCACACGGACTTGATCTTAAAGGTGAGACCAGGGTGGGTTCTGGCAGCCCCTGGCAGTGGGGCTGCTTTGGCTGGGCTGGTTCCGCGAGGGGTCCCGGCTCAGAAAGCCACCTCTACCGTCCCAGGCAGTGTCTCCCACAGGGGCTTCTCTGCACTGCGCGCCCCTGGGCAGCAGCCTGGAGTTTCAGAGGCTCCGAAGCAGTAAACGTTCGGGTCTGGGTCCTGGCTGGGCCCTGCCCTCCCGCCTCTGCCGTAACCCCGCAGCTGCTGCAACAGTTGGGGCGGCGGCGGCCACGATGCTTTAGTGCGCTTGTTTTGGTCGCAGTGGGCTTGGGGGCAGGGAGGCTTTGGGTTAACCGGGCCAAGAAGAAGCAAAACAGGAGAATACATTCAAGAAAGTCCCGTTACTTGAGACTAAAATACTATTCTGGAGGAGGGAGGGGAGGTTCAAAGACACCATTCTCTGTTCCCGTTTTTTCTTCTCTTTTCCTCTAGTCGCTGCACCCGAACTGTTTTTGGATAGGTCGCTGTGGGTAGTAGGTAAGGGACAGAGGAGTGTGAGTTGACATGGTGAGGAAAATAACACCTACCACCCCCAACCAAAGTGCGGTTCCTGGGGAGGACTGGGGCAGCCACCAGCCCACTCTTCCTGGAGCAAGGTAGCCATGTCTGTATTTGAGAGTAGGAAATGGTGCTTGTAAGTCACAGTTATTTCATCTTTCACAGCACTTTCAATCCATGTAAACGCAACTTCTTTGGGGAAAGACAGAACAGGTTGATATACTTTTGTTGGGGTTTATTTGAACGTGTGGGTGAGGAGCAGATCCAAAGCCCAGAGATTAGGAGCCAGGATGTGACCCTGAGAAGAAAACAGAACAGAAACCATTGCGCCATCAGCCCGAGGAGGTGGGAATTAGCTGTGAAAAGTGAGGTTAACGGTAATAACTTTCAAGAAGTTCCTAAGAAAAGCCGAGGAGTGAGGACTGGAAATGGAAAAATGGAGAGATCATAGGAGATAAAAAGGAAAAATAAATGAAAAGCGAGAGTGTTCCGTCTGAATCTAGGTGGAGACTATGGGGTTTGTTTACTTCAGCTTTTGTTGGGGGGGGGGCGGGGCAGGACCCAGTCCCAGATGAGATGCTGAAGAAATGGAAAGTGCTAATTTCCTGTGGGTTCTCTGGGTCTGGTGGAAGGTTAGATTCCTCCTATTCCCAAAGGGAGTCTCCTAGTGAACCTGGGGAACTCTTTACTCTGTCGCTTCCTCTCCAGGTAACCCTGCCTCCCTAGATAGAAGCCTATTTTCCTCTATTGTTTCCCTCTGTTTGTTGACGTGCTATCCACCAGCAATTAGTCAAGAGGGAATCTGGCTGGAAACTGACTGGAAGTAGAACATTCTCACATTGAGCGGCTTGTGGTAGTTTTTTTAATGGCACACAAATCACTAGGCATATTCACTTATGCTCCCCCTACCTTCCCGAGGTTGTTTTTCAACATCAAAGTGGGTTTCCCCCCAATATTTCAGAGCATCTATTGAGACACAGATAAATGCTGTTAGGAATGCTTTATCAAGAGTGTGTGTAGTTGAATTGTCGGCAGGCAAGTCTGAGCATTTGGAAATGCTTCATATTTTCGTAGATGATCTACTAAGTTGTTTCTCCTTGGATTTTCCCCTCTGAGATGTTTCCGTTGGCTCTTTTTTTTTTTCTCCCTCTTTAACACAATAGCATGCCACTGTGACAGGCAGTCACTAGTTACATTCACTGTCAAGGTTAATGAGACATCAACAGGCAAATCAGATATTTTTGTAATTTTGCTCTTTCTGTTTGGTTTTAATCAGTTCAAGGAAAAAAAAGGGGGGGCATATTATAAAAAGGCTGGGACTGAAGAGAAAGAAGCTTGTTTTGCCTACATGTCAAAGGACAGTCTGGAAGTCAGTGGACTGTTTCAAAAACATGAGACGATTTTTCATGGTTTAGATATATGGGTAAAAACAAAGCAAAGTCAAATAGTGGTCAGAAACTCATTTCCAAATGATAGCTCTCCAGTCAATTAGTGTGTATAGTTTATAACAATGCATACTTATGAAACATAGGGAATGCCTTTGATCTTTAAATTGGATATCCATTTTATTTTTTATACACTCAACTCAGCCCCTAGTTTTTTTAGGTAAGGAGCAGGGGGGTAGAAAAAAAATGGTTCTTCAGTTGTCATGGCAATGTAAAGTGTGGGAGTGAACTGCCCCCCCTTTCCATTTAGAGACATAGTGACTTGTCCTTTGCAAAAGATATTGGGAATGAAAGTGTTACTGTTAGTGCTACTACTGGTGTGAGTCCAATATTTTGTTATTAGCACCAAGGACAACACCACAGATATTCAACACTGTAGACCACACCTAACAGCCCCTGGAAATTTGAAGTTAAATGAGTGGGCAGAGCTTGAGTAGGGCTTGAGTTTTCTGGGTGCTGCCAAACTGGAGGAAGCAACTTGGAGGACTGCATAATGCACTTCAAGTGTTATGGTTTCCTTTGCATAATACTATTCAATGAAAAATACTGTTCTTCATATATTAAAACTGCTACTTGTTGATAAAAAATTACATACTAAAGATACTTGTGACAAAAAGGTCGACTTTTTATAATGTAGTTAAAAGAATAACAGGGAATGGTCTGCTTGAAAATATCATTGATTTTGTTTCAAAGGTACTTTCTCAAATTTGTGAAAAGTGATGTGATTATTTTACTGTGAGCCTATAGTAAATAATTTGACCCCATACTGTGTGGGAGATGATGTTCTCCGGCAATATTTTTCTCTGAAGGCTGCAAGGCAAGGTTATAATTTTATACAGAAGTGGTTGGACTCTAATGATGCTAAGAAGGCCTCAACAGTTTTGAACCCTTTTAAATAAATACTGATCTTCAAAAGTTTTTATTTCACTACAAAATTAAATTTAACTCCTTATATTGTCAACATAAAAACAATGATATTCATCTCGGCAACTTTCAAAGAAGGGCCTATATTGATAAATGTTTTCATGATTATATAAGAAGACTTTTAAGAAATTCCCATTGTTAATTGATCCAGGCTACGGCCAAGAAAATACTGGATTTATCATGCAATCATTCATGTAGAGAGAATAATTGGCATATCTGACATCTCAGGGTATTCTGAACATCTTTGGGCCACTTACAAATTAAAAGCATATTCTATGTATAAATATATTGAAAGAGAGTACTGTTACCCCATCTTACAAGTGGGCATGATACTCTTTGGAAGTTAACTGACTTATCCATGAAGAAATACAGAGATAGAACTGGAACACAGATTTGAATTCATATCCTAGTGTGATTTTTCACAATATTGCTTTCCCTTTAACTGTCTTTCAAATTATTAACTACTTGAATGACATTATTTAAATGAAGTATATTTGACCAAAGTCTTATTTATATGCCCTCTTATACTGTTGATTTAATTGGATAATAAGGTTATTTTCTTGGCCATTTTTTCTAATATCAATGGATATATTTATATTTACATTAACATTTACATTTATACATATGTATTTATTAACTTAGCCATGTATACGTGTATATATATAGGTATATTTTTCCTAAATACCCAAAGCAAAACATTACTTTTAATTATCAATATATTGTATGCACTCACTAATAAGTGGTTATTAAC